>NW_024434123.1:0-2405 GCF_017639785.1 Mesocricetus auratus | reverse complement strand
AATTATTATGTTGGTAGGATCAACATAATAAAAATGGCAATCTTGCCAAAAGCAGTCTATAGATTCAATGCAATCCCTATCAAAATTCCATCACAATTCTTCAAGGACCTGGAAAGAACATTAATCAACTTTATATGGAAAAACAAAAGGCCCAGGATAGCAAAAACATCCCTATACAATAAAGGAACTTCAGGAGGCATCACCATACCTGACTTCAAGCTCTATTATAGAGCTATAGTCCTGAAAACAGCTTGGTATTGGCACAAAAATAGGCAGGTAGACCAATGGAACCGAATCGAAAGCCCTAATTTTAACCCACACACCTATGAACACCTGATTTTTGACAAAGAAGCTAAAACTGTACAGTGGAAAAAGAAAGCATCTTCAACAAATGGTGCTGGCATAACTGGGTAGTGGTATGCAGAAGACTGCAGATAGATCCATGTTTATCGCCTTGTACAAAACTTAAGTCCAAATGGATCAAAGATCTCAACATACATCCAGCCACACTGAAACTTTTAGAAGAGAAAGTGGGAGATACTCTTCAACGAGTTGGTACAGGAGACCACTTCCTAAACATAACACCAGTGGCACAGGCACTGAGATCAACAATTAACAAATGGGACCTTCTGAAACTAAAAAGCTTCTGTAAGGCAAAGGACACAATCAAAAAGACAAAAAGGCAGGCCACAGAATGGGAAAAGATATTCACTAACCCTACATCTGACAGAGGGCTAATCTCCAAAATTTACAAAGAACTCAAGAAACAAGTCTCCAAAACACCAAAGGATCCACTTGAAAGGTGGGGTACAGAGCTAAATAGAGAATTCTCAGTAGAGGAGGCAAAAATGGCCAAGAGACACTTAAGAAAGTGCTCAACATCCTTAGCCATCAGGGAAATGCAAATCAAAACAACTCTGAGATACCATCTTACTCCTGTCAGAATGGCTAGAATCAAAAACACCGAAGACAATTTATGCTGGAGGGGATGTGGAGAGAGAAGAACACTCCTCCACTGCTGGTGGGAATGCCAACTCATACAGCCTCTTTGAAAATCAGTATGGAGATTCCTCAGGAAAATGGGAATTAATCTACCACTAGACCCAGCAATTCCACTCTTAGGCATTTATCCAAATGAGGCAGGTTCATACAACAAGGGCATCTGCTCCACTATGTTCATAGCAGCATTGTTTGTAATAGCCAGAACCTGGAAGCAACCTAGATGCCCCTCAACTGAAGAGTGGATAGAGAAAATGTGGTACATTTACACAATGGAGTATTACTCAGCAGAAAAATCAATGGAATCTTGAAATTCGCAGGGAAATGGATAGCACTGGAAGAAACCATCCTGAGTGAGGTAACCCAGTCGCAAAAAGACAAACATGGTATGTACTCACTCATATATGGATTTTAGATATGGATCAGGATAGTGCCAGTCTGCACTTCCACAGATAGAGAGTCTGGGAAACAGGAAAGAACCTAAAAGATATGCATATATACATAGTACCCAAGAGAAGAGGATGGAGACAAGATCCTCTGAATGGATGGGGAACAGGGCGAGGGGGGGGTAGTGGGACCTGGGAAGAATAGAGGGGGTAAAGAGGAAGGGAGTTGGTCATGGGGAACAGGAAGTTGAGGGGGTGGGGGTAGAATAGGGGGAAGAGGGAATCATAGGATCGAAGACAGATCAGGCACCAGAGTGACCTCGAGTGATCTAAAGGTATAACATCAATTGGCAAGCTAAGCAATAGTGGAAGGACCACCTCGAATGCCCATTCCTGATAATGAACTTGATGTCTATAACTATCCGGGAGCCTTCATCCTGGGACTGATGGAAGCAGAGGCAAACACACATCTAAGCACTGAACTGAACCCAAGGAACCCAGTGACAGAGAGAGAGGAATGATGAGCAAATTGGCAAAGAATGGGCTGGCAAAACCAGCAGAGACAGCTGATCTGAACAGGGGAGTGCTCTTAGACCCCAGACCGACAGTGGGGAGGCCAGAATGGGACTGATCTGGACCCCCCAAATGTGAGTGTCAGTGAGAAGGCCTGGACAACCTATGGGGCTCTGAGCTGTGGATCAGTGTCTGTTCCTGGTATACAATCTGTCTTCATGTGCCTATAGCACAAAGCGAGATGCTCTCTCAGCCTGGACTCTTAGGGGAGTGCCTTGACCCTACCAAGAGTAAAATGATAGACTCTAGACATCCCCTATGTGGAAGTATGTGGCAATAGGGTGGGAGGGAGGGTGGAAGGGGAGTGCGGGAGGAGGGGAGGGAGAGGGAACTGGGATTGACATGTAAAACAAGCTATTTAAAATTAAAAAAAACTAACGGAAAAAATATATATATAGAGAGAGAGAAATAAATATTCTGACTATCTAAAAAAAAAAGAAAGATAGT
>NW_024434122.1:0-53041 GCF_017639785.1 Mesocricetus auratus | reverse complement strand
ACAGTTTTGTATCATTAGTTTTCAAGTATTTACACATGTAGATTCCCAAAGTGTTGTATCCTTATATTTCAATAAGTTACACGTGTAGATTCTCACACAGTTATGTAATATTAATTTAAAATAAGTTACACGTGTAAATTATCAGACAATATTGTATCTTTAGTTTTCCAGAAGATACTAATATAGTTTCTCACACAGAGTTATTATGTTACTTTTCAATAAGTTATGCATTCTGTTTAGAACTCAGAGATGTATTGTTAGATTTCAAGAAGTTACATAGATAGATTCTCACACAGCGGTTCATCGTTAGTTTTCAAGGAGTTATGCATATAAATACTCTCCCAGTGTTCTATTTTTTGTTTTTTTTGAAGTTGCAAATATTAATACTCTCAAAGAGTTGTATCATGTTTCAAGATGCTATCCATGTAGTTTCTCAAACAGTGTTGTTTTCTTAATAATTATAAGTTACCTCTGGAGATTTTCACACTGCGTTTCATCGTTAGTTTTCAATAAGTTACACATGTAGATTCCAACACATTGTTGTATCGTTAATTTTCTCAGATACTGTTGTATCGTTAGTTTTCCAGAAGTTACACATGTAGTTTCTCCCAATGTGTTGTATCATTAGTCTTAATGAAGTTACGCTTATAGATTCTCATAGTGTTGTATCATTAATTTTCAATACGTTGCACATGTAGATTCTCACAAAGTGTTGTATAATTACTTTTCAATAAGTTACATGTGTAGATTCACAGACAGTGTTGTATCGTTAGTTTTCTAGAAGTTATTAATGTGGTTTCTCACACAGAGTTATATTGTTTTCAAGAAGTTATGCATTCAGTTTAGAACTCAGAGTTGTATCATTAGATTTGAAGAAGGTACGTAGATAGATTCACACAGTGGTTTATCTTTAGTTTTCAATAAGTTACAAAAATAGATTCTCACACAATGTTGTATCATTTGTTTTCAAGATGTTACTCATGTAGTTTCCCACAAAGTGTTGTTTCCATTGTTTTCAATAAGTTACTTGTATAGATATGGAGGCTGCTTCATACCTTTTCCAGAAGTTACACGTGTAGGCTCTCACATAGTGTTAATTTTCAATAAAGTACACTTGTAGATTCTCAGACAGTGTTGTATCGTTAGTTTTCCAGATGTTACTAATGTAGTTTGTCACACAGAGTTATTACATTAGTTTTCAATAAGTTTTACCTTCAGTTTAGAAGTCAGAGTTGTATAGCTAGATTTCAAGAAGTTACAGAGATTCTCCCACATTGCTGTTTCATTAGCTTTCAAGAAGTTATACACATAGATATGCATACAGTGTTATATCGTTTCTTTTTAAGAAGTTGCACATGTAAGATATTCTTACAGTGTTGTTTTGTTAGTTTTCAAGATGTTAGCCATGCAGTTTCTCAAACAGTGTTTTGTTGTTAGTTGTATATGTTACACGTGGAGATTCTCACTCTGTCTTGTATCCTTATTTTTCAAGTAGTTGCGCATGTAGTTTCTCACACACTACTATATCTTTAGTTTTCAATACTTTACACATGTAGCTTCTCAGACAGTGTTGAATCGCTAGTTTTCCAGAAATTACGAATGTAGTTTCTCACACGGAATTATTTCGTTAATTTTCAAGGAGATATTAATTCATTTTAGAATGCAGAGTTGTGTCTTTAGATTTCACGATGTTACATAGGTAGGTTCTCAGAAAATGCTGTATTGTTAGTTTTCCAGAAGTTATACAAAAAAACACTAACACAGTGTTGTATCATTAGTTTTCAAGATTTTAACAATGGAGTTTCTCAAACTGTGTTGTTCGGTCAATATTATAAGTTACACATGGAGGTTTTCACACTGTTTTGTGTGGTTAATTTTCAAGAACTTATGTATATAGATTCTCACTCAATGTTGTATCGTTAGTTTTCAATATGTTACACGTGTGGATTCTCAAACAGTGTTGTACGGTTAGTTTTAAAGATGTTATTCGGGTATTATCCCACAAGGTGTTGTTATTTTTATTTTCAATACGTTACGTGCATAGATGTGCAAGCAGTCTTGTATCATTAGCTTTCCAGAAGTTACTCATTTAGTTTCTTAAACTTTGTGGTATCATCAATTTTCAAGAAGTTACACAAGTAGTTTCTTACATAGTGTTGTATCATTAGTTTTCAAATAGTTACAATTGTATATTCTCACACAGTGTTGTATGGATAGTTTTCAAGAAGTTACACATGTAGATTCTCAGTTTTGTTTCCTTAAATTTCAATTAGTTACACGTGTAGATTCTCACACCGTGTTGTATCGTTAATTATTTATAAGTTGCACGTGTAGATTATCAGACTGTGTTGTATTGTTTGTTTTCAAGTAGTTACAGATGTATTTTCTCCCACAGTGTTGTATCGTCTGTTTATAAGTAGTTACACATTTATTTTCTTAGTTTTCAGTAAGTTACACGTGTAGGTTCTCAGACAGTGTTGTATCTTTAATTTTCAATAAGTTACATATGTAGATTCTCATACAGTGTTGTATCTCTAATTTTCAATAAGTTACACATGTAGATTTTCACACAGTGTTATATTGTACATTTTCCAGAAGTTACTAATGTAGTTTCTCACACAGAGTTATTTCATTATCTTTTAAGAAATTTTGCACATATATACTCACACTGGGTTTTATCATTTGTTTTTAAGAAGTTGCAAATGTAGATTCTCTCACAGTATTGTATCATTAGTTTTCAAGTTGTTACACATGTAGTTTCTCAACCAGTTCAGTGTGGTTAGTTTTCATATGTTACACGTTGAGATTCTCACACAGTGTTGTATCGTTGGTTTTCTAGAACAAAAGTATATAGAGTCTCACTCAGTGTTATATAGTTAGTTTTCCAGTAGTTATGCAATCAGTTTACAACTTATTGTTGTATCGTTTGCTTTCAAGAATATATGTATGTATATTCTCAAACAGTGCTGTATTGTTAGTTTTCAATAAGTTACAATTATAGATTGCCACACAGTGTTATATCGTTACTTATCAATAAGATACACATGTAGTTTCACACACAGTGTTGTATCTTTACATTTCAAGAAATAACACTTACAGATTTTCACAAAGTATTGAATCATTAGTTTTCAATATGTTATATGTGTAAATTCTCACACAGTGTTGTATCCTTTGTTTTCAATAAGTTATGTGTATAGATGTGCAGGCAGCTTTGTATCGTTAGTTTTCAAGAAGTTACACATGTAGTTTCTCACACTGTGTTGCATCATTAGTGTTGAAGAAGTTACACATATATTTTCTCACTCAGTGTTCTATCATTAGTTTTCAAGAAGTTACACGTGTAGATTCTAACAAAGTGTTGTATGGTTAGATTCAAGAAGATACACATGTAGATTCTCAAGACAGTGTTGTATCAATAGTTTTCAAGAAGTTATGCTTATATATTCCCACACAGTGTTGTATCATTAGTTTTCAATATGTTACATGTGTAGATCCTTAGAAAGTGGTGAGTCCTTTATTTTCAAGAAGTTACACATATAGATTCAAACACAGGGTTGTTTAGTTAATTTTCAATAAGATACACGTGTAGTTACATAGTGTTGTATTGTTAATTTTCAATTAGTTGCACGTGTAGTTTCTCAAATATTTTGTTTCATTAAGTTTCAAGTAGTTACAAATGTAGTTTCTGACACATTGTTGTATCGTTATTTGTCAAGTAGTTACACGTGTAATTTGTCACTCAGTGAGGTATCATTAGTTTTCAATAAATTAAACGTGTAGATTCTCAGACAGTTTTGTGTTCTTTTTTCAATAAATTACACATAAGTTCAAACTCAGTGTTTATCGTTACTTTTCAATAAGATACACGTATATATCCTCACACAGTCTTGTATCTTTAGTTTTCAAGTAGTTACACATGTAGTTTCTCACAAAGTGTTGTATCGTTATTTTTCCATATGTTACACATGTAGATTCTCAGACACTGTTGTTTCCTTAATTTTCAATAAGTTACATGGGTAGGTCCTCTCACAGTGTTTTATCGCTAATTTTCAAATAATTACACGTGTAAATTCTCAGACTGTGCTGTATCATTAGGTTTCCAAAAGTTACTAATGTAGTTTCTCACAGAGTTATTTCGTTAGTTTTCAAGAAGTTATGCATTCAGTTTAGAACCCCGTGTTGGATCGTTAGGTTTCTTTAAGTTCCTTAGAACTTACACTGTATTGTATGGTTAGTTTTCAAGAAATTATGTATTTAGTTTCTGACACACTGTTGTATCATTAGTTTTCAAGATGATATGCACTCAGATTAGAACCCAGTGTTGTATAGTTAGATTAAAATAAGTTATGCTTATAGATTCTCAGTGTTGTATCATTATTTTTAAATACATTACACGAGTAGATTTTCAGACAGTGTTGTGTCCTTTATTTTTAAGAAGTTACAAATCTATTTTAAAACACAGTGTTGTATGGTTACTTTTCAATAAGATATATGTATAGATTCTCTCACAGTGTTGTTTCTTTAGTTTTCAAGTAGTTACATATGTAGTTTCTCACTCAGTGTTGTATCATTAATTTTCAGAAGGTTACAGGTGTAGTTTCTCAGACAGTGTTGTATCGTTAATTTTCAATAGGACACGTGTAGATTCAAACACTGTATTGTATATTAGTTTTCAAAAAGTTACACTTACAGGTTCTCACACAGTGTTTTATCGTTAGTTTTTAATAAGATACACATATAGATTCTCATACAGTGTTGGGTCCTTTATTTTCAAGAAATTATGCATATAAATTCAAACATAGTGTTGTATCATAACTTTTTAATAAGTTACACATGTAGATTCTCAGACAGTGTTCCATCGTTAGTTTTCCAGAAGTTAGTAATGTAGTCACACAGAGTTATTTCGTTAGTTATCAAGAAGTTATGCATTCAGTTTAGAACTCAGAGTTGTATTGTTAGAATTCAAGAAGTTACATATATAGATTCTCACACAGTGCTATATCGTTAGTTGTAAAGAATTTATGTACATAGGTACCCACAAAGTGTTGTTCGTTTTTTTTAAGAAGTTGCACAGGTAGATTCTCTCACAGTGTTGTATTGTTAGTTTTCAAGATGTTATGCTCGTAGAGTCTCAAAGAGTGTTGTGTCGTTAATTATTATAAGATAAACGTGGAGATTCTCACTCCTCGTTGTATCTTTAGTTTTCAAGAAGTTACACATGTGGATTCTCAAGACAGTCTAGTATATTTAGTTTGCAAGATGTTATGCTTATAGATTCCCAGACAGTGTTGTATAATTAAGCTTCAATTTGTTACACATGTAGATTCTTACATGGTGTTGTATCTTTAATTTTCAATAAGTTACACATGTAGCTTCTCAGACAGTGTTGTATTGTTAGGTTTCAAGTAGTGACACATGTAGTTTCTCACACAGTTTTGTATCGTTATTTGTCAAGTAGTTAAATGGGGAGTTTCTCACACAGTGTTGTATTGTTAATTTTCAATAAGTGACAAGTGTTGATTCTCAGGCAGTATTGTGTCGTTAGTTTTCCAGATGTTACTAATGTAGTTTCTCACACAGAGTTATTTCGTTAGATTTCAAGAAGTTACACACATAGATACTCACACAGTTTTGTATCATTTCTCTAACAGTGTTGTGTCATTAATTTTTATGTTACACCCCCAAAAACAACTCTTCATCAACCAGGCAATGTTGGTGCACACCTTTAATCCCAGCACTCAGGAGGCAGAGGCAGGCAGATCATTGTGAGTTCGAGGCCGGGCTGGAATTATAACCTCCAAAACAATACCTAGAATCCCTGTCTCGTAAAAATCAAAAAAAATTTTATAAGTTACACGTGGAGTTTCTCACACTGTGTTGTATCATTAGTTTTCAAGATGTTACGTTTATAGATTCTCACACAGTGTTGTATCATTAGTTTTCAAGTAGTTACACATGTAGATTCTCAGACAGTGTATATCGTTAATTTTCAATAAGTTACACGTGGAGATTTTCACAGTGTTGAAACGTTAATTTTCCATGAGTTACACGTGTAGATACTCGCACAGTGTTGTATCGTTAATTTTCAATAAGTTACATTTGCAGATTCTCAGACAGTTAGTTTCCCAGAAGTTACCAATGCAGTTCCTCAAACAGAGTTATTTCATTAGTTTTCAAGAAGTTATGCATTCAGTTTAGAACTCAGAGTGGTGTCATTAGGTAACAAGAAGTTACCTAGGTAGATTCTCACACAGAGTTGTATCGAGAGTTTTCAAGAAGTTACGCACATAGATACTCACACAGAGTTGTATTGTTTGTTTTTAAGTAGTTGCACATATAGATTCTCTCACAGTGTTGCAACATTAGTTTTCTAGATGTTACTCATGTAGATTCTCAAACGGTGTAGTTTCGTTAATTTTTATATGTTACACATGGAGAATCTCACAATGTGTTGTATCAATATATTTCCAGAAGTTACCTATATTGATTCTTACACAGTGCTGTATCATTAGTTTTCAATAAGTTATGCATATAGATTCTCAAACAATGTTGTATCGTTTGTTTTCAATATGTTGCTCACGTAGTATCCCAGAAAGTGTTGTTTCATTTGTTTTCAATAAATACGCATATAGATGTTACTCATGTACTTTATCAAAGGTGTTGTTTTGTTAATTTTTAAGATTTACACATGGAAATTCTCACATTTTGTTGTCTTGTTAGTTTTCAATAACTTACGTAGATAGATTCTCACTCAGAGTTGTATCGTGAGTTTTCAAGAAGTTACACGAGAGGATTCTCACACCGTGTTGTTTCTTTAGATTTCAAGAAATTACGTAGATAGATTCAAACACTGTGTTGTATCGTTAATTTTCAAGAAGTTACACCTATAAATGTACAGGCAGCTTTGTATCATTAGCTTTCAAGGAGTTACACATGTAGTTTCTCACACTGTGTTGTATCATTAGTTTTCAAGAAGTTACAAAAGTAGTTTCTAACACAGTGTTGTTTCGTTAGTTTTCAAGAAGTAACACTCATAGATACTCACACAGTATTGTATGGTTTGTTTTTAAGAAGTTACAAATGTAGATTCATTCACTGTGTTGTATCGTTAGTTTTCAAGATGTTACGCATGGTGTTTCTCAAACAGTCTTGTGTCGTTAATTTTTATAAGTTACATGTGGAGATTATCACACTGTGTTGTGTCCTTAGTTTTTAAGAAATTATGTATAAAGATTCTCACTCAGTGTTGTATCATTAGTTTTCCATTAGTTACATGTGTGAATTCTCATACAGAGTTGTATCGTTCGTTTTCAAGTAGTTATGCCATCTGTTTAGAACTCAGTGTTTTATCGTTAGATTTCAAGAAGTTACATATATAGAATCTCATACAGTGCTGTATTGTTAGTTTTCAATATGTTACGGATGTAGATTCTCACCCAATGTTGTGTCGTTTGTTTTCAAGATGTTACCTACCTAATATTGCACAGTGTTTTTTCCTTTGTTTTCTATAAGATATGCATATAGATGTGCAGGCAGCCTGGTATCATTAATTTTCAATAAGCTACACGTGTAGTTTCACACACAGTGTTGTATCATAATTTTTCAATATGTTACACATGTAGATTCTCAGACAGTATTGTTTCATTAAATTTCAATTATTTACCCGTGTAGATTCTCACACAGTATTGATTTTCAGACAGTGTTGTATCGTTAGTTTTCAAGTAGTTACATTTATAGATTCTCACTCAGTGTTGTATCTTTCGTTTTCAAGAAGTTTCACGTGTAGATTTTCAAGACAATGTAGTATAATTAGTTTTCAAGAAGTTACGCTTATAGATTCTCACACAGAGTTGTATCATCAGTTTTCAGTACTTTTCACGTGTAGATTCTCAAACAGTGTTGTATCTTTAATTAGCAATAAGTTACACCAGTAGATTCTCAGACAGTGCTGTGTCCTTTATTTTAAAGAATTTATGTGTATAGATTCAAACAAAGGGTTGTTCCGTTAGTTTTCAAGAAGTTACATGTGTAGATTTTCAAGACAATATAGTATCATTAGTTTTCAAGAAGTTACATTTATAGATTCTCACTCAGTTTTGTATCATTAGTTTTCAATACGTTGCACGTGTAGTTTCACAAACAGTGTTGTATCATTAATTTTCACTAATTTACACCTGTAGATACTCAGCTGTGTTGTGTCCTTTCTTTTAAAGAAGTTATGAGTATAGATTCAAACACAGTGTTGTGTCATTAGTTTTCAAGTAGTTACATTTGTTGATTCTCACACAGTGTTGTATCATTACCTTTCAAGTAGTTACACATGTAGTTTTTCACACAGTGATGTTTCTTTAGTTTTCAATAAGTTACACATGTACATTCTCAGACAGTGTTTTATGTTAATTTTCAATAAGTTACACATATAGATTCTCACACAGTGTTGTATCGCTAATTTTCAATAAGTTACACTTGTAGATTCTCAGACAGTGTTGTATTGTTAGTTTTCCAGAAGTTACTAATGTAGTTTCTCACACTGAGTTATTTCATTAGTTTTGAAAAACACTCACACAGTCTTCTATCGTTCGTTTTTAAGAAGTTGCACATATAGATTCTCTCACAGTATTGTATCGTTAGTTGTCAAGATGTTACACATGGAGTTTCTCAAACAGTCTTGTGTCGTTAAATTTTAAGTTACACGTGGACAATCTCACACTGTGATGTGTCGTTAGTTTTCAAGAACTTAGCTATAGAGTTTCTCACTCAGTGTTGTATCGTTAGATTTCAAGAAGTTACTTATATAGATTCTCACACAGTGCTGTATTGTTAGTTTTCAATAAGTTTTGAATATAGATTCTCACACAATTTTGTATAGTTTTTTTCACGAAGTTACTCACGTAGTTTCACACACAGTGCTGTACTGATAGTTTTCAATAAGTTACACGTGTATATTCTCACACAGTGTTGCATTGTCAATTTTCAATAAGTTACACTTGTAGAATCTCAGACAGTGTTGTATTGTTTGTTTTCCAGAAGTTGCTATTATACTTTCTGACACAGAGTTATTTCGTTAATTTTAAAGAAGTTATGAATTCAGTTTAGAATTCTGAGTTGTTTCGGTAGATTTCAAGTAGTTACATAGAAAGATTCCCACACAGTGCTGCATCATTAGTTTCCAAGGAGTTACACACATAGATACTCACACAGTGTTGTATCATTTGTTTTTAAGAACGTATAAATGTAGATTCTCTCACAGTGTGGTATCGTTAGTTTTAAAAATGTTACAGATGGAGTTTCTCAAACGGTGTTGTGTCCTTAATTTTTTATGAGTTACATGTGGAAATATTCACACTGTGTTTTATTGTTAGTTTTCAATAATTTACACATGTGGATTCTCACACAGTGTTGGATCGTTAGTTTTAAAAAAGTTATGCATTCTGTTTAGAACTCAGTGTTTTATCATTAGATTTCAAGAAGTTATGAATATTGATTCTCACATAGTGTTTTATCTTTAGTTTTCAGTAAGTTACGAATATAGATTTTCACACAATGTTGTATCGATGGTTTTCAAGATATTACTCACAAAATGTTGTTTCCTTTGTTTTCAATAAGTGATGTGTATAGATGTTCGGGCAGACTTGTATCATTAGTTTTCAAGTAGTTACGCATGTAGTTTCTTACACAGTGTTGTATCGTTAGTTTTTAAGAAGTTGCAAGTCTAGAATCTCATAGAGTGTTGTTACATTAAATTTCAATTAGTTACACGTGTAGATTCTCAGAAAGTGTTGTGTCATTAATTTTCAAGAAGTTACATTTATAGATCTCACAGTTTTGTATCGTTAGTATTCAAGATGTTATAAATGTAGATTCTAAAGAGAGTGTTGTACTATTAGTTTTCAAGAAGATACAATTATAGATTCTCACACAGTGTTGTATCTTTAATTTTCAATAAGTTACACGTGTAGATTCTCAGACAATGTTGTGTCCTTATTTTCAAGTATTTACATATATAGATTCAAACACAGTGTTGTAATGATTCTTTTCAATAAGATACACATATAGATACTCAGACAGTGTTGTATCGTTTGTTTTCAAGTAGTTACACATGTTCACACAGTGTTGTATCATCAGTTTTCAAGTCGTCACACGTTTAGATTCTCAGACAGTTTGGTTTCGTTAGTTTTCAGAAGTAACTAATGAAGTTTCTCACACAGAATTATTTCGTTAGTTTTCGAAATTATGCACATAGATACTCACACAGTGTTGTATCTTTTGTTTTTAAGAAGTCGTACATGTAGATTCTATCACAGTGTTGTATCGTAATTTTCCAGATGTTATCCATGTAGTTTCTTAAACAGTATTTTGTCGTTATTTTTTATAAGACACACGTGGTGATTCTCATACTGTATTGTATCATTAGTTTTCAAGAACATACATATATAGATTCTCACTCAATGTTGTATCATTATTTTTCAATTAGTTACACGTGTGGAATCTCACACAGTGTTGTATTGTTACTTGTCAAAAAGTTATGCTTTCTGTTAAGAATTCAGTGTTGTATCATTAGATTTCAAGAAGTTACATATATAGATTCTCACACAGTGCTGTATTGCTAGTTTTCAATAAGTTACGAATATAGATTCTCACACAATGTTGTATAGTTTTTTTTCAAGATGTTACTCACGTAATATCCCACAAAGTGTTGTTTCCTGTGTTTTCAACCTGTTACACGTATAGATGTGCAGGCAGCATTGTATTGTTAGTTTGCAAGAAGTTACACATGTAGATTCTGACACTGTGTTGTATCATTAGTTTTCAAGAAGTCAGGCATTGAGTTTAGAACTCAGTATTTTATCATTAGATTTCAAGAATTTTTGTATATAGATTCATACACAGTACTGTATAATTATGTTTCAATAAGTTAAGTATATAGATTCTCACACAATGCTTTATTGTTAGTTTTCAAGAACTTACATATATAGATTCTCACTCAGTGTTGTATCCTTAGTTTTCAATAAGTTATGCTTTCTGTTTAGAACTCAGTGCTGTATCATTAGATTTCAAGAAGTTATGCTTATAGATTCTCACATAGTGTTGTATCTTTAATTTTCAATAAGTTACATGTGTAGATTCTCAGACAGTGTTGTGTACTTTATTTTCAAGAGGTTACAGATATAGATTCAAACACAGGGTTGTATCGTTACTTTTCAATAAGATACACGTGTAGTTTCTTACACAGTGTTGTATCGTTGGTTTTCAATAAGTTACACGTGTAAAGGCTCAGACAGTGCTGTTTCATTAATTTTCAATAAGTTAACCGTGTAGATTCTCACACAGTGTTGTATCGTTTATTTTCAATTAACTGCACCTGTAGATTCTCGCACAGTGTTGTATCGTTAGTTTTCAAGGAGATACACGTGTAGATTCTAAAGACAGTGTCGTACCCTTAGTATTCAAGAAGTTATGCTTATAGATTCTCACACAGTGTTGTATCTTGAGTTTTCAATTTGTTACATGTGTAGATACTCATATAGTGTTGTATCTTTAATTTTCAATAAGATACACGTTTAGATTCTCAGACAGTATTGTGTCCATTATTTTTAAGAAGTTACCCACATAGAATCAAACACAGTGTTGTATGGATACTTTTCAATAATATACAAGTGTACATTCTCATACAGTGTTATTTCGTTAGCTTTCAAGTAGTTACACATGTAGATTCTCACACAGTGTTGTATCGTTAGTTCTATAAGTTACACGTGTTGATTCTCAGAGAGTGTTGTACCATTAGTTTTCAAAAGATAAGCTTATAGATTGTCACACACTGTTGTATCATTAGTTTTCAAAAAGGTGACAGTATAGATTCTCACACAGTGTTGTATCGTTACTTTTCAATAATATACACTTGTAGATTCTCAGTGTTGTATCATTAGTCAAGTAGTTATGCATTCATTTAGAACTCAGTGTTGTATCATAAGATTTCAAGAAGTTATCTACATAGATTCTCACACAAAGCTGTATCATTGGTTTTCAATAAGGTACAAATATAGATTCTCACACAATGTTGTATCGTTTCTTTTCAAGATATTACTCACATAGATTTCCACAAAGTGTTTTTTCCTTTGTTATCAATAAGTTACACGTATAGATGAACAGGCATATTTGTATCGTTAGTACAAGATGTTACACACGTAGTTTCTCAAATTGTTGTTTCGTTAATTTTATAAGTTACACGTAGAGATTCTCACTTTGTTCTATTGTTAGATTTCAAGAACTTACATATATAGATAAATCACACAGTGCTGTATTTTTAGATTTCAATAAGTTACGAATATAGTTTCTCACACAACGTAGTATCTTTGTTTTCAAGATATTAATCACGTAGTTTCCCACAAAGTGTTGTTTCCATTGTTTTTAATAAGTTACACCTATAGATGTGAGGACAGCTTTGTATCGTTAGTTTTCAAGAAGTTACACGTGTGGATTCTCACACAGTGTAGTACCGTTAGTTTTCAATATATTACGAATATAGATTCTCACACAATGTTGTATTGTTTGTTTTCAAGATGTTACTTACTTTGTTTCCCACAAAGTGTTGTTTCCTTGTTTTCAATAAATTATGTGTAAAGATGTATAGGCAGATTTGTATGTTTAGTTTTCAAGAACTTACACATGTAATTTCTCACACAGTGTTGTATCATTAGTTTTCAAGAAGTTACACGTGCAGATTCTGAGACAGTGTAGTATCCTTTATTATCAAGAAATTGTCCATATAAATTCATACACAGGGTTGTATCGTTATTTTTCAATAAGTTATATGTGTAGATTCTCACACAGTGTTGTATCGTTAATTTTCAAGAAGTTACACACACAGATACTAACACAGTGTTGTATGGTTTGTGTTTAAGAAGTTAGACATGTAGATTCTCTCACAGTGTTGTGTCGTTAGTTTTCAAGATGTTACACATGTAGTTTCTCAAATACTTTTGGGTCAGTAATTTTTATAAGTTACACGAGGAGATTTTCAAACTATGTTGTATCGTTAGATTTCAAGAACTTACTTATATACATTCTCACAAGGTGTTGTATCGATAGTTTTCTAGAAGTTACACGAGTAGATTCTCAAACAGTGTTGTATCGTTCATTTTCAAGTAGTTACACATGTAGTTTCTCACACAGTTTTGAATCATTAGTTTTCATTAAGTAGCATGTGTAGATTCTCAGACAGTGTTGTACTATTAATTTTCAGTAAATTTAAGGTGTTGATTCTCACCCAGTGTTATATCGTTAATTTTCAATAAGTTACACGTCTAGATTCTCAAGACAGTGATGTATACTTAGTTTTCAAGAATTTATGCTTATATCCACTCACAAAGTGTTGTGTCATTAGTTTTCAATAAGTTACACATGTAGATTCTCCGACAGTGTTGTATCGTTAGTTTTCTAGAAGTTACAAATGTATTTTCTCACACAGAGTTATTTCTTTAGTTTTCAAGAAGTTATACCTTCAGGATAGAACTCCGAGTTGTATCGTTAGATTTCAAGCAATTACATAGAAAGATTCTCACACAGTGTGGTATTGTTTTTTTTGAGAAGTTACACATGTAGATCTATCACAATTTTGTATCGTTAGTTTTCAAGAAGTTACACACATGTATATTCACACAGAGTTATATAATTTGTTTTTAAGAAGTTACACATTTAGATTCTCTCACAGTGTTGTATTGTTAGTTTTCAATAAGTTATACGTGTAGATTCTCAGACAGTGTTGTTTCTTTTATTTTCAATAAGTTACACGTGTAGATTCTCAGCAGGTGTTGTATCGTTAGTTTTCATGAAGTTATGTTTATAGATTCTCACAGTGTTGTATTTTAATTTTTAATATGTTACATGTGTGATTAATCACAGTGTCCTATTTTAATTTTCAATAAGTTGCACTTGTATATTCTCAGACAGTGTTGTGTCCTTTATTTTCAAGAAGTTACACATATATATTCAAACACAGTATTGTATCGTTACTTTTCAATTAGATACAGGTATAGATTCTCTGACAGTATTGTATCCATAGTTTTTAAGTAGTTACACATGTAGTTTCTCACACAGTGTTGTATCGTTAGTTTTCAAGTAGTTACTCATGTAGTTTTTCAGACCCTCCTGTAACATAAGTTTTAAATATTTACACCTGTAGATTATCAGACAGTGTTGCATCCTTTATTTTCAAGAAGTACACATATAGATTCAAAGTGTTGTATCGTTACTTTTCAATAAGATACACATGTGGATACTCAAACAATGTTGAGTCCTTTAGTTTGAAGAAATTACACATATAGATTCAAACACAGGGTTACTTTTCAATAAGATACACGTGTAGTTTCTCACACAGTGTAATATCTCTAATTTTCAATAAGTTACAGGTGTAGATTCTCAGTGTTGTATCGTTAGTTTTCAAGTAGTTATGCTTATAGATTCTCACACAGTGTTGTATCATTTGTTTTCAATTCGTCACACGTGTAAATTCTCACACAGTGTGAGTATCTTTAATTTTCAATAAGATTCACGTGTAGATTCTCAGAAAATGTTGTGTTCTTTATTTCCAAGAAGTTACACATTTAGATTCAAACACAGGATTGAATCGTTGGTTTTCAATAAGATACACGTGTACTTTCACACTTAGTGTTGTATCGTTAATTTAAGACAATTTACAAGTGTATATTCTCACACAGTCTTGTTTCGTTAGTTTTCCAGGAGTTACTCATGTAGATTCTCAGACAGTGTTGAGTCCTTTTTTTGCAAGAAGTTACACATATAGATTCAAACACAGGATTGATTCATTGCTTTTCAATAAGATACACATGTACTTTCTCTCACATGTTATTTTGTTAATTTTCAATAAGGTACATGTGTAGATTCTCAGAAAGTGCTGTTGCATTACATTTCAATTAGTTGCACGTGTAGATTCCCACACAGGGTCATATCATTAATTTTCAATAAGTTACATGTATAGATTCTCAGACAGTGTTGTATCATTAGATTTCAAGAAGATAAACGTGTAGATTCTCAGACAGTGTTGTATCCTTAGTACTCAAGAAGTTACGCTAATAGATTCTCACACAGTGTTGTATCATTTATTTTCAAATCGTTACTCGTGTAGATTCTTACACAGTGTTATATCGTTAGTTTTCAATAAGTTACATGTGTAGATTCTCACCCAGTGTTTTATCATTAGATTTCATTAAGTTACATCTGTAGTTCTCACCCAGTGTTGTATCGTTAATTTTCAATAAGATACACGTGTAGATTCTCAGACAGTGTTGTATTGTTAATTTTCAATAAGTTATACATGTAGATTCTCAGACAGTGTTTTATCCTTAGTTTTCCTGAAATTACAATTGTAATTTCTCACACAGAATTATTTCGTTAGTTTTCAAGATGTTATGCATTTAGTTTAGAACCCAGGGGTGTATCATTAGGTAGAAAGATTCTCACACAGTGCTGTATCTTTAGTTTTCAAGACGTTATGTACATAGATTCTCACAGTGTTGTACCATTTGTTTAAAAAATTACACATGTAGATTCTCTCACTGTGTTGTATTGTTAGTTTTCAAGAAGTTATTTCAAGAAGTTACGTAGAAAGATTCATAAACAGTGCTTTATCGATAATTTTCAAGAAATTACATATATAGAATGTTACTCAATGTTGTATCATTTATTTTCAATAAGTTACACGTGTAGATTCTAAAACAGTGTTGTATTGATATTCGTCAATAGGTTACACGTGTAGATTCTCTCCCAGTGGTGTATCATTAATTTTCAATAAGTTCCACGAGTAGATTATCAGCCTGTGGTGTATCATTAATTTTCAATAATTTACACATGTAGATTCTCAAACAGTGTTTATCGTTAGTTTTCAAGAAGATGCGCTTATTGATGCTCACACAGTGTTGTACCATTAGTTTTCAAGAAGATACACGTGCAGATTCTTAGACAGTGTTGTGTCATTAATTTTTTATAGGTTACACATGTAAATTCTCACCTAGTGTTGTATCATTAATTTTTCAGTAAGTTACACGTGTAGATTCTCAGACAGTGTTGTATCATTAGTTTTCCAGAAGTTGATAATGTAGTTTCTCACACAGAGTTATTTCGTTACTTTTTAAGAATCTATGCATTCAGTTTAGAACCCAGAGTTGTAACATTAGATTTCAAGAATTTATGTATATAGATTCTCACACCGTGTTGTATCCTTAGATTTCAAGAAGTTACAAATATAGATTCTCACACAATGTTGTATCATTTGTTTTCAAGATGTTACGTAGTATCCCACAAAGTGTTGTTTCCTTTGTTTTAAATAAGTTAAGCGTATAGATGTTCACGCAGCTTTGTATCTTAATTTTCATGAAGTTACACATGTATTTCATGAAGTTACACATGTATTTTCTCACTCAGTGTTATATTATTAGTTTAAGAGATGTTACACGTGTAGATTCTAACATAGTGTTGTATGGTTATTTTTCAAGTAGTACACATGTAGTTTCTAACTCAGTGTTTTACCCTTAGTTTTCAATAAATTACACGTGTAGATTCTCAGACATTGTGAGTCCTTTTTTGTACCATTAAATTTCAATAAGATACACAGTGTTATTTTGTTAATTTTCAATACGTTACACGTGTTGATTGTCAGAAAGTGTTGTTTCGTTAAATTTCAATTAGTTAACGTGTAGATTATCACCCTGTGTTGCATCGTTAATTTTGAATAAGTTCCACGTGTAGATTCACAGACAGTGTTTTATCGTTAGTTTTCCTGAATTTACTAATGTAGTTTCTCACACAAGTTATTTCGTTAGTTTTTAAGATGTTATGCATTCAGTTTAGAACCCAGAGTTGTATCGTTAGAATTCAAAAGTTACATAAAAAGAAACTCACACAGTGCTGCATCGTTAGTTTTCAAGAAGTTACGCAACGAGATACTCACAGTGTTGTAACTTTTGTTTTTAAGAAATTACACATGTAGTTCTCTCACTGTGTTATATCTTTAGTTTTCAAGAAGTTAGTTCAAGAAGTTACGTAGAAAGATTCATAAACAGTGCTGTATTGATAATTTTCAAGGAATTACTAATATAGATTGTCACTCGATGTTGTATCATTGGTTTTCAATAAGTTACATGGGTAGATTCCCAAACAGTGATGTTTAGTTAGTTTTCAAGTAGTTACACACGTAGTTTCTCACAGTTTTATAACACTTGTTTTCAATAAGTTATGCGTGCAGATTCTAAGACAGTTTTGTATCATTAATTTTCAATAATTTACACGTGTAGAATCTCAAAGAGTGTTTATCGTTAGTGTAAAAGAAGATATGCTTATAGATGCTCACACAGTGTTGTATCGTTAGTATTGAAGAAGTTATACTTGTAGATTCTCAGACAGTGTTGTATCATTAGTTTTCAATATGTTACACGTATAAAGTCTCACACAGTGTTGTATATTTAATTTTCAATATGTTACACGTGTAGAAGCTCAGAGAATTGTGCCCATTATTTTCAAGAAGTTACGCATATAGATTCAAAAACAGTTGTGTCATTACTTTCCAATCAGATACACGTGTAGATTCTCACACAGTGTTGTGTCATCAGTATTCAAGTAGTTACACATGTAGTTTCTCACACACTGTTGTATCGTTACTTTTCAATAAGTTACACGTGTAGATTATCACACAGTGTTGAATCATTAATTTTCATTATGTTACACCTGAAGATTCTTAGACAGTGTTGTATCATTAGTTTTCAACAAAATATACGTGTAGATTCTCAGTGTTGTACTGATAGTTTTCAAGTAGTTAAACATGTAGTATCTCACATAGTGTTGTATTGTTAGTTGTCAAGTAGTACACGTGTAGATTCACAGACAGTTTTGTTTCATTAATTTCCAATTAGTTACACGTGTAGATTCTCAGAGTGTGGTCTTTCGTTAATTTTTAAGAAATTACACGTGTAGATTATCAGTCAGTGTTGTATCGTTAGTTTTCCAGAAGTTACTAACGTAGTTTCTCATCGAGATTTATTTCGTTAGATTTCAAAAAGTTATGCATTCAGTTTAGAACTTGGAGTTGTATCATTAGTTTTCAAGAAGTTATGCGCATAGATACTCACACGGTGTTGTGTCATTTCTTTTTAAGTAGTTGCACATGTAGATTCTCTCACAGTGTTGTATCATTAGTTGTTAAGATGTTACACATGTAATTTCTCAAACAGTGTTGTGTCATTAATTTTTACACGGTACAAGTGGAGTTTCTCACACTGTGTTGTATTGATAGTTTTCAAGATCTTACGTATATGGATTCTCAATTAGTGTTGTATCGTTTGTTTTCAAGATGTTACTCACGTAGTTTCCCACAAAGTTCTGTTTCGTTTGTTTTCAATAGGTTACACATATAGATGTACAGGCAGGTTTGTATCATTAGTTTTCAAGAAGTTACAAATGTAGTTTCTCATACAGTGGTGTATCATTAATTTTTAAGGACTTACATGTTCAGATTCTCAGACAGTGTTTTCCTTTATTTTCAAGAAGTTAGGCATATAGATTCAAACACAGGGTTGTATCGCTACTTTTCAATCAGATACACGTGTAGATTCGCACACAGTGATGTATCATTATATTTCAATAAGTTACATGTGCACATTTTTTGAAGATGCTTTCTTTATTCTATTGTATATTTTTAGGTTCTTTGTCAAAGATCAGATGATCATGCATGTGTGGGTTAATATCCGGGTTTTCAATTCGATTCCATCCTGCCTATTTTTGTGCCAATACCAAGCTGTTTTCAGGACTATAACTCTATAATAGAGCTTGAGGGCAGGGATGGTGATGCCTCCGAATGTTGCCTTGATTAGCAGGGTTGCTTTGACTATCCTAGGTCTTTTTGTCCATACAAAATTGATTATTTTTCTTTCAAGTTTGGTGAAGAATTGTGTTGGGATTTTAATGGGGATTGCATTCTTTCTGTAGATTGCTTTTGGCAATATTGCCATTTTTACTACATTGATCCTTCCTATTCAAGTGCATGGGAGATCTTTCCATTCTCTGAGGGCGTCTTTAATTTCTTTCTTTAAAGATTCAAAGTTCTTGCAATACAGGTCTTTCACTTGCTTGGTTAGCGTTACTCCAAGGTATTTTATGTTGTTTGTGGCAATTGTAAAATGTGATGTTTCTGTGATTTCTTTCTCAGCCCATTTATCATCTGTGTATAATAGTGCTACTGATTTTCTTGAGTTGATCTTGTAGCCTGACACTTTGCTGAAGGTGGTAATCAGTTGTAAGAGTTCCCTGGTAGAGTTCTTTGGGTCATTGATGTAAACTATCATTTCATCTGCAAACAGTGAAAGTTTGACCTATTCCTTCCCAATTTGTATCCCCTTGATCGCCATTTGTTGTCCTATGGCAATGGCTAGGAAATTCAAGTACCATGTTGAAAAGGAATGAAGAGAGTGAATAGCCTTGTTTTTTTCCTGATTTTAGAGGAATTGGGTTGAGTTTCTGTCCATTTAGTTTGATATTGGCTGTTGGTTTATTTTATATAGCTTTTATTATGTTTAAGTTTGTCCCTGTTATCCCAGATCTCTCCAATACCTTTATCATGAAGAGGTGTTGGATTTTGTCTAAAGCTTTTTCAGCATCTAGTGAAATGATCATGTGACTTTGGTTTTTCAGCTTGCTTATATGGTGGATTACGTTGATGGTTTTTCATATGTTGAACCATCCCTGCATCCCTGGGATGAAACCTACTTGATCCTGGTGAATGATTGTTTTGATGTTGTCTTTGATCCGATTTGCCAGTATTTTATTGAGTATTTTAGAATCAATGTTCATGAGAGATATTGGTCTGAAGTTCTCTTTCTTAGTTGTGTCTTTGTGTTGCCTGGGGAACAAGGTTATTGAAGCCTCATAGAAAGAGTTTGGCAAAGACCCTTCTGTTTCTATTGAGTGGAATACTTTCAGAAGAATTGGTATAAGCTGTTCTTTGAATTTCTGGTAGAATTCTGCACTGAGGCCATCTGGACCAGGAATTTTTTTGGTTGGGAGACATTTGATCACTTCTTCCATTCGCATAGGAGTTATAGTTCCATTTAAATTGCTTATCTGTTCTTGATTTAGTTTTACCAAGTGATAGCTATCCAGGAAGTCGTCCATTTCCTTTAAATTTTCAAATTTTGTGGAGTACAGGTTTTCAAATTATGACCTGATGATTCTCTGGATTTCCTCAGAGTCCGTTGTTATGTCCCCCTTTTCATTTCTGATTTTGTTAATTTGCAGGTTCAATCACTGCTGTTTGTTAAGTTTGGACAAAGGTTTGTCTATCTTGTTGATTTTCACAAAGAACCAACTCTTCGTTGCATTGATTCTTTGTCTTGTTTTCCTAGTTTCTACTTCATTGATTTAAGCCCTCAATTTAATTATTTCCTGGCATGTACTCATCCTGGGGTTGTTTGCTTCTTTGTTTTCTAGAGCTTTCAGATGTGCTGTTAATTCTCTAGTATAACTATTCTCTAGGTTCTTCATGTGGGCACTTAGTGTTATGAACGTCCCCCGTAGCACTGCTGTCAGAGTGTCCCATAGGTTTGTGTATGTTGTATCTTCATTCTCATTGAATTCTAGGAAGGTTTTAATTTCTTTTTTATTTCTTCTTTGACCCAGGCATGATGTGGTTGTGCATTATTCAATTTCCATGAGTTTGTATGTTTTCTGCAATTAGTGTTGTTGTTGAATTATAATCTTAAAGCATGGTGGTCTTATAAGATGCATGGAGTTATTCCAATTTTTGGTAGCTGATGAGATTTGATATGTTGCCAAGTATGTCATAGATTTTTGAGAAGGTTCCATGTGGTGGTGAGAAGAAGGTATATTCTTTTTTATGTGGATGACATGTTCTATAGATATCTTTTAATCCCAGTTGGCACATTACTTCTATTAAACCCTTTGCTTCTTTATTGAGTTTCTGGTCTGATATTCCTGTCTAGTGGTGAGAGTGGTGTGTTGAAATCTCCCAATATACCTGTGTGGGGCTTTAGATGTGATTTAAGTTTTAGTAATGTTTCTTTTACGAATGTGGATGCCTTTGTATTTGGGGCATAGATGTTCAGGATAGACACTTCATCTAGGTGGACTACACCTGTGTTGAGTATATAATGACCTCCTTCATCTCTTTTGATAGATTTTATTTTAAAGTCTAGTTTGTTAGATATGAGGATTGCTACCCCTGCTTGTTTCTTGGGTCCATTTGATTGGAAGATTTTTTCCCAACCTTTAACTCTCAGGTAATGCCTGTCTTTGAGGGTGAGGTTTGTTTCTTGTATGCAACAGAAGGAAGGGTTCTGTCTTCGAATCCATTCTGCTAGCCTGTGTCTTTTTATGGGTGAGTTAAGGCCATTAGTGTTGAGGGATGTTAATGAACATTGATTGGTCATTATTCTTTGATTTGCAATGGTTGTTGTTGGTGGAATTATGTGTGGAATTTCACTCCTTGTTCTTTTGGCTGTTGGTAGATAAGGATTCTCTAATGCTTATGTTTTTCTGGTAATAGTTAAATTCCTTGGGTTGGAATTTTCATTCCAAAGCTTTCTGTAGGGCCGTGTTAGTGGATACATATTGCTTGAAACTAGTTTTGTCATGGAATATCTTGTTTTCTCCATCTATAGTGATAGAGAGCTTTGCCGGTTATAGTAGTCTGGGCTGGCATCCATGGTCTCTTAGTGTTGGTAAAATATCTATCCCGGACGTTCTCGCTTTCAGAGTTTCCATGGAGAAGTCAGGTGTAATTCTGATAGGTCTGCCTTTATATGTTACTTGGCCTTTTTCCTTAACTGCTCTTTATATTCTTTCTTCATTCTGTGTATTTGGGCGTCTTGATTATTATGTGACGAGGGGACATTTTTTGAGGTCCACTATATTTGGTGCTCTGTAAGCTTCTTGTACCTTCATTGGCATGTCTTTCTTAAGGTTGGGAAAGTTTTTTTCTATGATTTTGTTGAATATGTTTACTGCCCCTTTGAGGTGGTTTTCTTCTGCCTCTTCTATACCTATTATTCTTAGGTTTGGTCTTTTCATGGAGTCCCATATTTACTGGATGTTTTGTGTTAAGGACTTGTTGGACTTAAGGATTTCTTTGGTTGATGAATCTATTTCTCCTAGTGTATCTTCAACACATAAGATTCTCTCTTCTATCTCTTCTATTCTGTTGGGAATGCTTGTATTGGTTGTAACTGACCATTTGCCCAGCTTTTCTATTTCCTTCCTTTCTTCAGATTGTGTTTCTTTATTGTCTCTATTTCAGTTTTAAACTCTTGCAGGGTCTGCATTGTTTATTGCAATATTCAGTTTATGTTTTCGTCCATTTGTTCGTTTTTATGAATGTTTTGGTTTGTTTTTTCTTCCATTTCTTGCAATTTTTGGTTTGTTTTTTCTTGCATTTCTTGCATTTTGTGCTTTGTTTCTTCTTCCACTTCCTGCCTTTTTTGGTAAGTTTCTTCTTCCGTTTCCTGCCTTATATTTTGGGTTGTTTTTCTTCCATTTCTTGCATTTTTGGTTTGTTTTTTCTTCCATTTCTTTGAGGAATTTTCCTATGTCCACTTTTAGGGCCTATATCATTTTCATGAAAGTGGTTTTAAGGTCATTCTCTTCTGCTTTGTTGGAATGATGTAGTCTTGCTGGTGTGGAGTCTCTAGAATCTGATGGTGTCATATTTGTTTTTCTGTTGCTGAGTGTGTTTTTGTATTGTTTCTTTCCCATATCTTCTTATAGTGGGTGCAGAAAGAGCCCCTTACTAGTCTGGTGTTTAAGGGATCAGAGTTCCCTTTTGTTAGTTGCTAGCAAGTCCAATAATCTGGGAGTTCTTCTATTCCTTGTCCTCATTCTCGTCCCATGGGTGGAGAAGAAGAACAGGAATCTGGGGTGCTTAGCCTCCCACCTGGTCCCCTGGACTCATTGTTGGATCCTGTTGTACCTGAACCGCCTGAACAGCTGCTACCCTGGTCTCCCTGGCTCCTCTGGTTTCCTGGTCTCGTTGGTGGGAGAAAATTCCTGGAGTCTGGGGTGTTTTGCTCTTGCCAGGATTGTAAGCTCTGTGCAGTTCCCAGGCATTCCCCAAGCACTGGAACACAGGCACAGAAGCAAGGCCTGTTTTACCTGATGTGCTGGAACAGCTTCTCCACTGGTCCTCCTGGCTCCTCTGGTTTCCTGGTCTCATTGGTGGAAGAGAAATCCTGGAATCTGGGGTGATTGGCTCTTGCAGAGATTGGAAGATCTGTGCATTTCCCAGGCAATCCATAGCCACTGGAACACAGGCCCAGGAGCAGGGCCTGTTGTACCTGATGCCTCTGGAGCAGCTCTCATTAATTTTCAATAAGTTACATGTGTAGATTCTCAGACAGTGTCATATCGTTTGTTTCAAAGAAGTTTCTAATGTGTCTTCTCACACAGAATTATTTCGTTAGTTTTCAAGAAGTTATGTATTCAGTTTAGAACTCAGAATTCTATCGTTAGATTTCAATATGTTACATAGATAAATTCTCACACATTGTTGTACTGTTAGTTTTCAAGAATTATGCTTATAGATTCTCACACAGTGTTGTATCTTTAGATTTCAAAACATTACATGTGTAGATTCTCAAGACACTGTTGTATCATTAGTTTTCAAGAAGTTATGCTTATAGATTATCACACAGTGTTGTATCATTAGATTTCAATACTAGTCCCACCCATCTTCTTCCCTATTGGCCACCAGTGCTTTACTAACATATACCCAGGACTTCCCTCATCCTCTCCTCTTTTCTGTCTAAACAAAAACAAAGGTCTTAACTTTAACATAGTCAAATTATATATAACATAACATCATGTAAAAACACAGTTACAACATTTTGTCTATCAACATTCAGAAAGATTTTTTAGGAAATATCATCCATCCTATCCTTGAGAGCCCAAAGTCCTATATGTAGCTTATCTTTTATCATAACTAAGGAAAACTATAACTATAAGTATCTGTCTTCAACTCCATCAAATATCACAAAAGATTAATATATAAACACCAGAATTAACAAAGACATCTTACTGTCTGGACAGTCACCCGAAGTTCCTCTGTAATGTTGGGGCATCCATCTTGAGCCCATAGATCACAATGTGTCGAGAAGATTTCTCAGCAAAGCAGGAAATTTCAAACTATCCATTTGCATTGACACTCAGTCAGTTTTCTGTGTCCTTCAGAAAGTCTCATATACCCATCCAAGAAGCAGGAACCCTGTAGGACTGTTTGAGTTCAGCAGTCACTTTCCTGTGGGTCCGGCATGTCCAGTTTCTACAGCAACAGTCAAACTAGGCAAGGGCAGTTTCTTGCCAATATGGCTAATCTTGCCATGATGAAAGCAAACTCAATGGTGAGTTTCTTTGATGTCCATCTTCCTCTCAGACATAATAGGTGCTGCCGGAGTAGATATTTCTCATTGTCAAGAAAAACTCTAAAACATTTTAAATGTCATTTTCTGAAGGTCTTTGAAAGGTTTGAAGACTATCTCAAATATAGCTTCTCTATATCCAGAAAATCTAACTTAACTAATTATAATTTCTGACTGTTATAAGTAGTTTATATTTAATTATGCATTACATTTTAAAAGATCAGTATAAGCACAATATTTAATCAAGAGGAGAAATATACAGATCAAAAAATTGACATAGTATTTGTATCAATAAATGAAAAACCATACCCCTACCATAATTCTCCTTTTTATCATTAAAAAGAGATTGGCTGTGATCATTTGCCAATTATAAACAACCCCATTTAAATGGAAACAAAGATTCATAAACAAGGTGGGAATTAGGACGTTGCTCATTCCAAACTGCTTCATGCTGGAAGTGTGCGCTGTTTATATCATGGGGATAATGACAAAATTCAGAAACCTGTTTAAGTCCTTATTTTCAGGGTCTGTAAGAACTCATCATCTTAGCTGTTTTAGATGTTGAATCACTTGGGCCATTGCTTCCGGGGTTCTTGGTTAATCAAATCACAGAAGCCTGGAAGAAATCCTCAGCTTTTCATTTTCTGTAGAAACATAGACAAATACTCCTTTCCCAAGTAACATATCCTTGTACTTAAATTTTGAAGTCAAGGTATTTTCAAAAGATATAAGTTGAATTCATTCACTAGCATTTATAATCAAGTGCACTTTAGCAGCAGTTGTTCCTTCCTGAACAATCAAAAAACTGAAAAACACAATGGCATACAGTATCCAGATTTTCTGTGTATTTTCCATCTTTACGTGGCTTATTTATTCATCTATTATTACTTCATTTCTTATACTTTTATTTATTTTTTATGAGACAGGGTTTCTCTTTGGAAACATGCCTGCCTCTGCCTCTGCCTCTGGGGCAATTCCTACAGGCATGTGCCACCTCAGCCAGGCTCTCTACTTATTTATCACATTGTAGTTTTAATTTCTCTCCCATCTTACGTATATTTTTAAACACACTGTAAACCTTTAGAGGTTTTCCTTCATCAAAGTCTGACTTTACTGTAAATCTTTATGTTTTTCTGGCCACGTGTCTTATCTGTTAAAACCGTGGCTGTTTAAAACTGCAGTTTTTCCAAGATGGCTGGCATAAGCATGATTCCTGCTCATGCTCAGTCTATGCTGACATCCAGCAGAAGCTGCCGGCTTAGAGATGTGGTCACTGCCACTTCCAGATGCACATACAACATTTCAATCTTTAGAAGAGCCTCTTAAAGGAACCTTGATTTTTTTATGCTGAGTCAGGAAGACCCTCTTAAACAAGCCGTGTGAGTCTTCGCTTGTCACTAACAAAATATAGTCCACCTGAGAAAAATGCTGCTACCAAGAAACCATTCTTTTCTCCATTCCTTTGTTTCTAAAACTCCTTTAAAGCTTTTGTCATGCTGTGTTGAATTTCAGTCCTGCTTCTGACACCATTATGAAAAGGGAAAACTTTTTCTTGAGAGAAACCTTACTGCCAGCCTCGTTCCAGAGCCACATGAGTCCCAAATATACACACAGGAGGCTATATTAATTAGGAAGCTATTGGCCTTGATTGTTTCTTACTGGCTAGCTCTGACGTTAATAATTACCCAATATTTGTTCATCTAAGTATTTCTGTTTCCGGAGAACTTTAAAGGCTTCCTACGCCATGGCATTACATCTTGAATTCCTGTGTTTCTCCTACCAAGAATCTTCCTGGATTCCTAGTCCCACCTATCTAGGTCCCTATTGGACAGCAGAGCTTTATTGACATATACACAGGACTTCACCCATCAATATAGTTTCTCACGCAGTGTTGTATCATTGGTTTTCAAGAAGTAACACGTGCAGATTCTCAGACATTGTTGAGTCCTTTATTTTCAAGAAGTTATGCATATAGATTCAAACACAGATTTGTATTGTTACTTTTCAATAGGATACAGGTGTAGATCCTCAGCCAGTGTTGTATCGTTAGTTATTTCCTTAGTTTCCAAGAAGTTACACACATAGATACTCACACAGTGTTGTACCGTTTGTTTTTAAGAAGTTGCACATATAGATACTCTCACAGTGTTGTATCGTTAGTTTTTAAGATGTTTTGCAATCAGTTTAGAACTCAGTGTTGTATCGTTAGATTTCAAGAATTTACATATATAGTTAAACATCCAGTGCTGTATCATTTGTTTTCAATAAGTTACTAATATAGATTCTCACATAATTTTGTATCATTTGTTTTAAGATGATACTCACGTAATTTCCCACAAAGGTTTGTTTCAATTGTTTTCAATAAGTTTTGTGTATAGATGCGCAGCGTTAGATTTCAAGAAGTTACTTAGTTTCTCACACAGTGCTGTATCATTACTTTTACAGAAGTTACGGACATACATACACACAGTGTTTTATTGTTTGTTTTTAAGAAGTTGCACATATAGATTATCTCATAATGTTGTATCGTTAGTTTTCAAGATGTCACACGTAGTTTCTTAAACAGTGTTGTGTCGTTAATTTTTATAAGTTACATGTGGAGATTCTCTCACTGTGTTATATCGTTAGTTTTCAAGAACTTACATATGTAGATTCTCACTCATTGTTGTACCCTTAGTGTTCAATAAGTTACACATTTGATTTCTCACATAGTTTTGTATCATTAGTTTTCAAGAAGTTATGCAATCAGTTTAGAACTCAGTGTTGTATCATTAGATTTCAAGAAATTATGTATATAGATTCTCGAACAGTGCTCGTTAGTTTTCATTAAGTTACAAATATAGATTCTCACCCAATGTTGTATCGTTTGTTTTAAAGATGTTACTCACGTAGTTTCCAACAAAGTGTTATTTCCTCTATTTTTAATGAGTTACACATATAGATGAACAGGCACATTTGTATCCTTAGTTTTCAAGAAGTTACGCATGAAATTTCTCACACTGTGTTGTATCATTTTTTAAAGGAGTTACACATATAGTTTCTCACACAGTGTTGTATCATGAGTTTTCAAGTAGTTACACGTGTAGATTCTCAGTGTTGAGTCTTTATTTTCAAGAAGTTATTAATGTAGTTTCTAACACAGAGTGATTTCGTTAGTTTTCAAGAAGTTATGCATTGTGTTTAGAACTCAGAGTTGTATCCTTAGATTTCAAGAAGTTATGTAGAGAGATTCTCACACAGTACTTTGTTGTTAGTTTTCAAGAAGTTATGCACATAGATACTCACACAGTGTTGTATCATTTTTAAGAAGTTATACATGTAGATTCTCTCACAGAGTTGTATCATTAGTTTTCAAGATGTTATGCATGTACTTTCTCGAACAGTGTTGTGTCAGTAATTTTATAAGTTATACATGTAGACTCTCACACAGTGTTGTATCATTAGTTTTTAAGAAGATACACATGTAGTTTCTCACACATGCTCGTTAGTTTTCAAGAACTCACGTATATAGATTCTCACTCAGTGTTATATCATTTGTTGCCAAGAAGTTATGCCTTCAGTTTAGAACTCAGTGTTGTATTGTTAGATTTCAAGAAGTTACATATAGAGATTATCACACAGTGCTGTATTATTAGTTTTCAATAATTTATGAATATAGATTCTCACATAACATAGTATCGTTTGTTTTCAAGATGTTAATCATGTAGTTTCCCACAAAATGTTGTTTCCTTTGATTGCAATAAATTACACGTATAGATATGCAGGCAGCTTTGTATCGTTAGTTTTCAAGATGTTACGAATGCATTTTCTCACACTGTATTGTATCATTAGTTTTCTAGAATTTACACATAGAGTTTCTCAAACAGTGTTGTATCGTTAGTTTTCAAAAAGTTACACGTGTAGATTATCAGACAGTGTTGAGTCCTTTATTTTCAAGAAGTTATGCATATAGATTCAAAGGCAGGATTTTATCATTACTTTTCAATAAGATACACATGTAGTTTCTCACACAGTGTTGTACCATTAGTTTTCAATAAGTGACAAGTGTACATTCTCAGACAGTGTTGTTTCATTAATTATCTATTAGTTACATGTGTAGATTCTCACACAGTATTGTTTAGTTAATTGTCAATATGTTACACGTGTAGATTCTCAGACAGTGTTGTATCATTAGTTTTCAAGAAGTTAAGCTTGTATATTCTCACACAGTGTTGTATCATTACTTTTCAATAAGATACATGAGTAAATTCTCAGACAGTGTTGTTTAATTAGTTTTCAAGTAGTTACACATCTAATTTCTCACACAGTGTTGTATCTTTAGTTTTCAATTAGTTATACTTGTAGATTCTCAGACAGTGTTGTTTCTTTAATTTTCAATAGGATAAACATGTATATTCTCACCCAGTAACTCAGAGTCAAAGGGAATGAAGTGGAAAAAATAATCCTGAGTGATATAACCCAGTCACAAAAAGGCAAACATGGTATGTACTCACCCATATGTGGATTTTAGATATAGTGCAAATGATTACCACCCTACAATACACATCACAGAAAAATTAGGAGACAAAGAGGACTGTAAAAGAGAAATAATGCTTCTGCCAATAAAGGAGAAAGGGACCAGAACTCCAGAGCAAGTTGGGAGCATGGTGGGAAAGGGGAGGGAGGGAGGAAAAAGAGAAAGGCAGAAGAGGAGAGGGAGGATGATAAGAGGGAAAAGGAAAGTTGAGATAGGTGAACAATAAATGAGAGCAAAGAAACAGATACTTTAACAGAGAGAGCCAGAGTAGTTTTAAAGAGAAATGTGACACTGGGCAAATGTTCAGAGATCAACAAAGATTACCCCAACAAGGAATCAAGGCAGTAGTGGACAGGCTGCCTTTGGTGCTTTTCCCTTATAATGTGATTCATGACTACCTTAATGGCCATCTAGATCCTTCATCCAATAGATGATGAAAGCAGAATTAGATACCCACAGCTAAGCAATGAGCCCTACTCCTAGAATCCAGTTATAGACAGGGAGGATGGATGAGAAAAGTAGTCAATACTGTGCTGGAAACAGCTGACCTGAACTAGTGAGAGCACTTGGACCCCAGTCATAAAGCTGGTGAAAAAGCATTGGAAGAAACCAAACACTCTGAATGTATTTACAATTTATGAGGCCTTGGCAGTCTATGGGATCTCTAACAATGGTGCCAGTCTTTATCACTATTGCCTAAATGGATTTTTGAGCCCATTCTCTATGGAGGGATACTATTTCAGCCAAGATACATGGAGGAGGGCACTATGCCCTCCCAAAAATGATGGGACAGACTTTATGTGACCCCATGGAAAGCGTCACTCTCCTTGGGTAATGTATGGTGAGATGGGTGGGGGTCAGTGGGGGACATAGGATGATGTTAGGGAGAGGGTATTGGGGGATTCAAATAAAAAACAAGATTGTTTCTAAGTAAAATTATATTTAAAAAGGAATATCTAGATTTCTCAGTCTACGGTGATTGAAAATACTGCTGGAAATTAGTCTTGATTGGCTTCCATTGTCTATTAGTGTTTGAAAAATATCTGCACTGGATATTCTGGCTTTTTATTTCACCACTGAAAAGTCAGGTGGAATTCTGATAGATCTGCCTTTATATGTTACTTGGCCTTTCCCCCTCACATTTGTTATTTTATTTTCTTTATTCTGTATGTTTAGTTTCTCTCTGTTGTGTAAGGAGAGGATTTTTTCATAGTCCAGTCCATTTGGTGTTCAATAAACGTCTTGTTCCTTTATAGACATGCCCTTCTTTATGTTGTAAAAGTTTACTTCTCTGATTTTGTTGAATATAATTCCAGTGCATTTGAGATGGGATTATTGTGCTTCTTCATACCCTATTATTTTTAGGTTTGGTCTTTTCATGGTATCCCTTATTCCTTGGATGTTGTATGTTAGGAATATTTTGGATTTAACATTTTCTTTGAGAAATGAATCTCTTTCCTCTATTGCCATTTCAGTACCATAGAGTGCATTTTCTACCTCTTGTATTATGATTTTATGCTTGCATCTGTAGTTCCTGCTTGCTTTGATAGATTTTATATTTCCAAAATTCCATTTGTTTGCATTATATTTATTATTTCCATTTCAACTTTCATGTCCTGAATCATTTAGTACACCTGTTTGTGTTTTTCTTGACTTAAGGGATTTACAGATTTCTTACATTTTTGTTGGCATTTTCCTTGATTTTAAGGTAATTTTTCATTGCCCATTTAAGAGCCTTTAGCAGTTTCATAAATCTGTTGTTAAGGTTGTTTTCCTCTGTTCCAGTCTTGCTCCTGTAGGATTATTAATTTCTGCTGCTGCCACATGCCCATGACTTAATTTTATGTTTTCTAATTTTGGCATTTGTCTGTCAGATTTTGGTCTGCTTGTAGGTATGATTGCTGATTCTTCTGTTTTCTTTGTTGTATATGGGGTTTGGATTTGTTTACTTTATTGTCTTCCTTACTTAGTAACCAATGGTTTTGGAATTAACAAGAATCTGCATCCAGTATGGTTTTCTCAGCTAATGTTTCTTGGCCTTTGGGTAGCTAGGTCTAGTTGACCCTCTTTTTCATTTCATTGGTGTGAGCTGTTCCTGTGCCTGTGGGGACTAGAGGAGTTACTGTAGAGAAATGGCAATTGGGAGGATGATGAATTGGTAGGTGTCCCAGTTATGTGTTTTATTGCTGTGAAATCAATTTAATATTTATTTTATGAAGTAATTGGATCGTCTCAATTACAATTTCATAGGTTCAGTCGAATATCATAATGATGGAGAGGAAAAGGCTGTTTCTGGACATAGGTGTGAATTAAACACTGTCTTCTCCTGACAAGTCATGCGGACTATTCCAGAATTATGATTGTGGTTTTGCAAATTAACCTGTTGATAATTTGGCAGGATACAGATGCCACAGGATATGAAGAATGAACACTAACACACAGCACCCTGTTTTAAAAGATCAGGAGGTTTGAAGCAATCTGTCATTTTTTTAAATGCCATGTCATAGTCAGTGAGAAATAATTCCAATAATCCATTGTATATCCACACTACTGTCTCCAAGAACATAAGATACCAGAAATAATTTTATTGAAGAAGGAGAAGAACAAGAACAAGAACAAGAACAAGAAAGAGAGAGAGAGAGAGAGAGAGAGAGAGAGAGAGCTGAAGCAAAGTGTAGGGCCCCCATATTTCTAAATAGCATATTTTAATTTTTGTCATTTTACCAGTTCCCTTGATTCTCTTTCCTTTACAGGCTTGTGGATATTGATGCCATTATATGTTTTATTCCAGTATAAATAAATCCAAGACAAATATTGGGATTCAAGTTTTAATCTGAATATCAGAAAAATGAAGCAGACATGCCAGTAGATACAACCTCTATCAAGCTATCATTTTCCCTCACACGCTCATGAACAAAAGTTACCACTTCCTGTATCTGCCTCTTTATATTACTGTCCTCAGCCTGCCATGTCTCTGCTGTCTTTACCGTACCGATATGGTGCTTAGATTAACGGCATATGATCCCAAGTACTGGGATCAAATTCATGAACTCTGTCAGTCTTCACACCTATGTAAGCCAGACTGACCTTGGTCTCAAAGAGATCCACATACTTCTATCCAGATTCCTGGGATTATAGTTTTGAGACACCACTGCCAGTCTGGGTAGTATGGCAGCTAGGATTAAAGGTTTGTAACCACACCACCTGTTCTCTAGAGCTTGTGACAGGCTTTACTTTCTGAATCCTCAAACAAGCTTTAATAAATCAAAAATAATAGTTCAGCAAGGCTTTCACTATCCCCAGGTATGTCAAGAAACCTCTACCATAAATTCTTAGTAGTACCTCTTTCCCTATACATATTTACAAATCAGTTACTTCCAAGTCAAAACTAAAAGGTTCTAAAGTGCAACACTTACAAGAATCAGTCACCATTTCTCCTTCAGAGAGAAATCAGTCCTCTGCTAAGGGAACAACCTCACCTACCAATACTAGAATTTTCACATGGTGACATGTAGCATATGCATATTTCTAGGCATTTACATTTTAAAGGAAATGTGGAAGGTGCTGTGCATAATAACCAGCTAATGTAGGTCCCTTAGGAGACTGAGCTCCAGAAGGCATGCAAGAAAGAATCACAAGGAGAAATTGCACTTGTGATACTAAAATAGAGAGATGGGGATCTAGGTTTACCTCTGTCCCTGGTGTAGAATCCCATATTGGTGATATCTACCTATGGCTGTCAACGTGCTAACAAATGGTGAGGAGATTAGAAAAGGACATAACCCACATCTTTCAAATGTATTCTCCCCCTCCAACCTCACACAAGACACAGTGTTCTCCTGGCTACACTGAGATAAATGCAGACAAGGAAGGATAGGCTTTAGTTATTGTTATCATATTGCTTTTCACAGAAAGCAGAGGACAGTCACAAGGTATGGATTTTGCATTCAGGCATTGTTAATTGCACATGTGGGCTCAAAGAAAAACTGTCACTCTTTCCATACAGGAAGATCAGTGGCCACTACCACTACCTAGATGAAATAAGTAAGATACAGAAAAAAAGAGGTAGAAATCAAGTAGTAGGGCATGGGCAGGACTGGTACTCATTTATCATAAGAGTATATTGTGGCATCCCAAAGATGTCATTTAAATGGAAAAGAGGCAGCATGCTTGGCTCCATCTTATTCAGTTATGATAGCAGGTTTGAAAGTGGTCCTGTCTCTGGAGCAGTATTACCTGCAGCAGTAGCCCTTCCTTGTGACCTATCACTTCCTCTTGAAACCACAAGGGTCTTATATAAGTCTGAAACTGCAGTTCCAGGCATCCAATTCATTCTTCTGACCTCCAGGGGTAGCTAAGCCTACATATGGTGCAGAGACACAAATACACAAAACATCCATGTTCAAGCATAGGGTAAATTTAATACAAAGTTTGCATTTTACAAACCAACTCAGTGCAGCTTGACATCTGAGAAGCCTCACATACATTTACTTTTCATTATTACCTTGATTTTTGTCAGGCTTAAAAGCTCAGTTTACATCTTAATTCAGCACCTTATTTTGGCATCAAATATCCAGTTTCCTGATTTCCTACGTTTTTTCAAATCCAAGACTCAAGAAAATTATATAGGAGAAATTAAAATTTAAAAGAGATTAATGAGAGGTTTAATGGGAAATTTGGTACTAAGGAAATGTTCAGGGATCCACAAGGATTAGCCCAAGTAACAATCAGAACAATAGTGGATGGGCTAAATTAAATAACCTACCCTTAGTATGTGATTGATGACTACCTTATGTGACATCCTTGTGCCTTGATCCAGTAGCTACTGGAAGCAGAATCAGACACAAATTGCTAAACACTGAGTTGAACTCCAGGATTATAATTTCAGATAGAGGGGAGTGATTAGCGAAGGTGTCAAGACAAATCCGGAGAAACCCACAGAAACTACCGACCTGAATAATTGGGAGCTCATGAACCTCACTATGATGGCTGAAGAACCAACACAAAAATGAAGCAGACACACTGAAAGTGGTTGTCATTTGGGAGACCTGTACAGTCTAAGGGACCTCTGGCAGTTGAACCCATATTTATCCCTAGGGTATTAATGGACTTTGGTAGCCCATTTCCTCTTGATGACTGCTGTCTAATCGTACATATTGGGGGGTCCCTAAACTTCATCCCACACGATGCAAGAGGCTTTGATGATCCCCCATGGAAGGCCTCATCATCTTTGGGGAGTGGATGGGGCTTAGAATGGGTGGCTTTGAGGGCATGTGTGTATGGGAGAGGGAATTGTACTGGTATATAAAATAAGATTTTTGCTGACTTAAATAAAAATGTATTTAAAAATGAAAGAAAATAAATAAAACTTGTTTTAGAGACATAAAAGGAGATGGTGGCATAGGTCCTTCTATATATATTTCTCTTATTGCTTGAGGGAATTAAACACTGATGATCAAGTGTTACCAGACCAGGAGAAGGTTGGGGAGGAGAAGGGGAGAGAGGCTGAGAAGAGATGCCATGTTGCTCATATCTATAATAAACCTTTGCCTCACCACATCTAAGTACTACCTTTGTTTTTCATTACATTTTTTCCAATTCAGCAGGGTTTATTTCACAAATACATGTTGGAAACTGAGCAGAACATTCCAAGAACAATTAAGGGAAGACCCTTTTATAATCATAAGTGTTGCTATTTAAAAATACCGAAAAAATTTATCTGTGTATTCTAAATTTTGTCAGAAACAAATTTTAACATATTTTACAATTTTGTGTTTTAATGTTTTCTAAATGCTTGTCTGTATAGTTGAACTCTTGGTGCAAGAAATTCATCCAAATTCTGCAGGAGGAGGAACCAATACTCCAAAAATTGAGTCATCCTTCCAGTTACTCAACAACTTCAATTAGACTGGCTTATCCTGGAGGTAACATTGGTTGAAACAAATATGAATTTAAAGAAATGCGCATTTAAAGGAAATCCAAAAGGATAAACCTTTGAGCAGCGCATGAATTTTTCTTGGGAATTGTTTGACTTTTGTTAAAAGCAAGGTGCCTTTTTAGTCAACTTTCTACCCCTGAATGCTACTTTGTATCACTGTATTTCAGCTTATGTTCCCTGTTTGGCAAATGGTTTAAATTGTTTACTACAAACAAAAATGTTTTTCTGTGAATCCTCTTCTCAGGTGGGAAAATTCAAATTACACATATTCTCTAGAATGACACAAACTGAACTCTCGCAAAAGTGAAGATTTTGTCCTTCTGCAGTTACTCATTATCCAAAACTGTTTTCTGAAGGACACCTTGCCACACACCATCAGAATGTTCTGTGAGATGAAAATCAAAATGTAATCAGATGTTAAGAACATATTTTTCCCAGTTAAGCCAGCATTTCATTGGATTGTCATACCATGCTATGTTTTAATACAGACATTTTGCATTTAATTAATGTTATAGTTGGAAAGACATATACAAGTTTGTTTCCTTGGCGTCACTTACTTGTCCTGGAGATGTTAAGAGTAACTGCATAGACACATTATTATAACTATTAGAGTTATGACTACTATTATAATTTTTGTAGTTATTATCATAATTACCATTTTTAACTTAACTTTTCAGCAGAGATTTTCTGTGCAGTCCTGAATTACTTAGAACTCTATTTACAGATGTGTCTGGCCTCACACTCAGAAATTCACCTGCTTCTTGTTCTTAACTGTTGGAATTAAAAACATACATTTTCTTTTCATTTTTTAGGTTAGAAACAATGTTTCACATGTCAATCCCAGCTCCCTCTATTTCCCATCTTCCCTTGCCCTCCCCACCAGATTCCCCAATCCCCCACCCAATCTCCACTCCAATCCCCAGTGAGGGTAGGATCTCCAGTGACTGTCCTTTCATCCAGGGCAGAGTCTAGGCCCTCCCCCAATGGTCTCAGCTGAGAGACACTCCCATAGTGTGGCATGGGCACTCAAAGAATATTTTTACGCCAGGGGTATATACTACCCATGGCCCCATAGATTACCTAGTCCTCCTCACTGGTACCCACATTGAGGTTGTCTGGGTCAATCCCATTCTGTTCACACAGTCATCAATCTGGGGTCCAAGGGCTACCACATGTTCAGGGCTGGTAAGTTAAACCAGCCCAATCTTAACTCCTAGGCCAATCAGTTCTCTCTTTCTGACACTGGATTCCTGGAGTTCAGCACAGTGTTTTCTGTGGATATCTGACTCTGGTTTCATCAGTTGCTCGATGATGGTTCTGTTTCCTAGACTCTCTGGCAGTGGGACTGTATGCTGGCAATCCCCTGATTCATGTTTAAAATCCATAAGTGAGTGAGTACATACCGTATTTCTATTTTTGTGACTGAGTTGCCTCACTCAAGATGGTTTCTTCTAGTGCCATCCATTTGCCTGCAAATTTCAAGATTCCGTTTTTTTTTTTTTTTTTCGGCATAGTAGTAATCCATTGTGTAAATTCACCACATGGTCTCAATCCACTCTTGAATCGAGGTGCATCTAGGTTGCTTCCATGTTCTGGCTATTACAAATAATGCTGCTATGAATATAGTGGAACGGACTCATGAGGGCCTTTATGTCATCAGTGCAGTTGTGTAGAGTCGCCAGACCACCTGTGGAACCTCAGCTTGTCAGGCATACTTCAACACTGCCAGCTGCTCCAGTCTCTGTCGAGTAAGGACCGAGTTATTTTTGTACACTACAGCAGTTACTGATGATTTTATTATTATTATTATTATTATTATTATTATTATTATTATTATATTTGTGAATGTACTGAAAGGAAAAGGAACCTGCTGAAATCTTTGTTGGGCTTGTAAACTTATCCCTGTAACTTTACCTGTCATTTTGGTCCTGGACTCTTGTCCTTCAGCCTTAATTAAGGGCCAAGGGATCAAGAGGCAGAGTCATACATGTTTGTATTGATGAGAAGACTGCTGTGTAACACTCTGAAAGCAGGTTTGCACAGAGTGGGTCACCATAAATGCGTGCAAACAGAGCTCGGGCAGAAGAAGCCACGGCAGAGTGATGACGGCACTGTGATTGTGGCTTGGTCACCCTGCCTTCTGGAAGTCTTCATTCTCTCTGGAGTGTTTGTCAGCTTTTTCTCCAACTTCACTAGCATTTGACTGACTCCTAGGTGTAGTCTTCCGTTCATGAACTGTAAGTCATCTCGAACATTCCAGTGTGGAGTTTTCAATCTCAGATTTACTGTCTGGGAACACTTAAGACCTTCCAAGAAGCCCTGCTAGGTAGCCATATTCTTGGAAAGTTGATCTCTGTTGATCTCTGTCACAGATGGGTTCCTGGAGTTATCTAAGAAGAAGGCAAAGGCTCTTTGTTGCAGGGGTGTGAAATGTATGTATTGAATCATATTGGTGGATTGTTGGGGCCCGAGGCCTGCCCCTTTTAGAAGATGGTAGATTGTATGTTTCCAAGACTGTGTTCTATACACGTCAATGCTTCAAGGCCATTCTGTGCATACATTTTGAATTACGTAAACAAACTTAGGAGGAAAATGTGCAATTTTGAGGGACACCTAATTCACATCGGGTCAGGGAATTTTCTTCCACTCCTTGCTTTATGCTCCAATATATGTGTTGAGGAACTTGTATTTAATCTTGCAGACCTCTGATCACCTCCTGCTGAGTCACTGACATAAAGGTAAAACACAAAACATTGGAGGGGAGGGGGAAGAAAACCCCAGCCTTTTGTAATAAATGTTTACAGCCGTTTGTTTATTTAAAATAAAAGATTGCCAATTTTACTATGTTGATCCTACCTGTCCAAGAGCATGCAAGATCTTTCCACATTCTGGTGTCTTGTTTAATTTCTTTCTTTAACGACTCAAATATTTTGCTATATAATTCTTTCACTTTTATTGTTAAAGTTACCCCAAGGTATTTTGTTGTTTGTTTCTATTGTAAATTGCAATGTTTCTCTGATTTCTTTCTCAGCCCTTGTATTGTCTGTACAAAGTAGGGCTGCACATTTTCTTCAGTTGATCCTGACACTTATCAGCAGCAAGAGTTCCCTGGCAGAATTTTTGGGTCACTTATGTAAATTATTATATCATCTGCAAATAGGGAAAGTTTGACGTCTTTCTTTCGACGTTTGTATTCCCGTGATCTCCTTTTGTTGTCATATTGATCTACCTAGAACTTCAAATATAATATTAAAGAGGTATGGACAGTGGACAGCCTTGTCTTTTTCCTGATCTTAGAGAAATTGCATTGAGTTTCTGTCCATTTAGTTTGATGTTAACTGTTGGTTTGCTGTATATAGCTTTTATTATGTTGACATAATTTCCTGTTATCCCAGATCTCCCCAAGTCCTTTATCATGAAGGGTTGTTGGATTTTGTCAGAGACATTTTTAGCATCCAGTGAGATGATCATGTAATTTTTGGTTTTGAGCTTGTTTATATGGTGGATTACATTTATTGATTTTCATATGTTGAACCAACTCTGCATGCCTGGGAATAAGAATACTTGATCATGGTGGATGAGTTTGCTTAGGTGTTCTTTGATCCTATTTGCCAGTATTTTATTGAGAATTTTTCATTAATGTTCATGGGGGATATGGGTCTAAAGTTCTATTTCTTAATTGTGTCTTTGTATGGTTATCCACATTATTGAAGCCTCGTAGATAGAGTTTGGCAAAGACACTTCTGCTTCTATTGCATGGGATACTTTGATAAGCATTTGTATAAGCTATTCCTTGAATTTCTGGTAGAATTCTGCACTGAAACCATCCAGTGCTGGACTTTTTAATTTGGTTGGGATACTTTAGATGACTGCTTATATTTCCTTATGTGTTATAGGTCTACTTAAATTGCTAATTTGTTCTTGATTTAATTTTGGCAAGTGATATCTATCCAGAAAATTTTATATTTCCTTTAGATTTTCAAATTGTGTGGAGTACAGGTTTTCAAAGTCTGACCTGATGATTCACTGGATTTCCTCAGTGTCAGTAGGTATGCCACCCTTTTCATTTTGATTTTGTTAATTTGCATGTTCACATTGTGTTGTTTGGTAAGTTTTGATAAAAATTTGTCTATCTTGTTGATTTTCTCAAAGAACCAACTCTTTGTAAAATTGATTTTTTGTATTGTTTTCCTAGTTTATGGTTTGTTGATTTCAGCCCACAATTTGAATATTTCCAGGCATCTACTCCTCCCCAGTGAGTTTACTTCTTTGTGTTCTAGATACTTCAGCTGTGCTGCTAATTTTCTAGTGGAACTATTCTCCGGTTTCTTCATGTGTGCACATAGTGCTATGATCTTCCCTGGCAGCACTTCTTTCGACGTATTCCATAATATTGGGTATGTTGTGTCCTTTTTCTCATTGAAATCAAGGTGTCTTTAATTTCTTTTTTATTTCTTCTTTGACACGGGATTGGTGCAATAGTGCATTATTCTACTTCCAAGAGTTTGTAGTGTTTCTGCAATTTGTTTTGTTGTTGAATTCTAATTTTATAGCATGGTGGTCTGATAAGGTGGCTGTACATATTCCAATGTTGTGTACCTGAGGAGGTTTGATATATTGCCATGTATGTGGTCAATTTTTGAGATTACATGTGACACTGAGAAGATTGTATATTCATTTTGAGTTGAATGTTCTATGGATATCTGTTAATACCAATTGGAACATAACTTCTATTAATTCCTTAGCTTCATAAGTTTCTGTCTGTTATTTCTGTGTAGAGGTGAGAGTGGGTTATTGAAGTCTCCCACTATAAGTGTGTGAGGCTTAATATGTGATTTGAGTTTTAGTAATATTGCTTTTATGAATGTGGTTGCCTTTGTACATGGGGCATAAATGTTCAAAATTGTAACTCCATCTTGGTGGATTTCTCCTGTGATGAGTATGAAGTGCCCTCCTTCATCTCTTTTTATTGAATTTATTTTAATTTGTTAGGTATTAGGGATTCTAACCCCGCTTGTTTCTTGGGACCATTTGATTGGAAAATCTTTTCTCAACCCTTAACTTTGATTTAATGTCTGTCTTTGATGCTGACTTGTGTTTTTTATGCAGCAGAAAAATGAGTTCTGTCTTTAAATCCTTTCTGTTAGCTTGCGTCTCTTTATGGGTGAGTTAAGACAATCAATATTAATGACCATTGATTGCTCATTCTTGTTTGTTTTGAAATAGTTGATGGTGGTAGAATTATATGTGGATTTCCACCTCTTTTATTTTGGCTGTTGATAATGTAGGATTATGTTTTGCCTGTTATTCTGCTTGTAGTTAACTCCCTTGGATTTGTTTTTCCTTGTTGAAATTTCTGTATGGCTGGGTTAGTCGATATGTATTTTTTAAATCTGGTTTTGTAATGGAATATATTGTTTTCTCCATCTATTGTGTTTGAAAGTTTTGCTGCTTATAGCAATCTGACTTCTGCTGTCCCTTAGTGTTGATAAAATACCTATCCAGGACCGTCTGGATTTCAGAGTTTCCATGTAGAAGTCAGGTTTGGTTCTTTTAGTTCTTTTAGTTTTGCCTTTGTATGCTACTTGGCCTTTTTCCTTTGTTGCTCTTAATATTCTTTTTTATTCTGCATATTTGTGGTTTTTACTGTTATGTGGCAATGGAATTTCCTTTTGTGGTCCACTCTATTTGCTGTTTTGTAGACTTCGTGTACTTTCATTGACATGTCTTTCTTTAATTTGTGAAAGTTTTCTTCTATGATTTTGTTGAATATGTTTTCTGCATTTTTGAGGTGGATTTTCTCACCTTCTTTTATACCTGTTATTCTTAGGTTTGATCTTTTCACGGTGTCCCCTATTTCCTGGATATTTTGTGTAAGGATTTGTTGGACTTAAGATATTCTTTGGTCAATGAATCTACTTCTCTGTTGTTTCTTGTAATTTTTGCTTTTTCTTTTCCTCCATTTCTTGCATTTTTTGAGTTTTTATTTTGTCTTTTCTTCTATTTCTTGCATTTTTTATTGTTTTTTGCTGCAATTCCTTCAAGTCTTACATTTTTTGGATTGTTTTCTTCTCCATTTCTTGAATTGTTTGGTTTGTTTTCTCTTCCATGTCCTTAAGGGATTTTCTCATATCTTATTTGAGGGCCTCTATCATTTTCATGAAGTTACTTTTATGGTCTTTCTCATCTGCTTTTTCAGCAATGGATTGTTCAGGTCTCAAGGGTGTAAATTCTCTAGTTTCTGGCGATTTCTTATTGGTTTTTCTGTTGGTGCGTGTAGTTTTGTATGGTCTCCAGTCCATCATTTCATCCTGTGGGTGCAGAAAGTGTCACTTCCTCCACTGGTGGGCATGTGATCATGGTGCCTTTCCAGTTGGTTGGAGCAGGTCCAATAACTTGGTGGCTTTCCTCCTGGATGGATGAAGGCTGTCCTTGTATCAGTAAGTTAGCAAAATCTGGGTAGGCTGGACCCTTGTCTTGCTTGATCTGTGGGTGGAGATTGGGATTTTGAAACTGGCAGTCTCTGGGCAGGCTGAATCTCATCTGGCTGGAATCCGGATCTGTTGTTTGTGGTCCTCAGGTCTAGTGGTTCTGCTCAGACCCCCAGAAAGGAGGCTAGAGACATACTCACACTTACCTCGCCTGTCCCTTGGGTGAAGAATGGGGTCACTTTGCTTTTTCAAGTTTCACTCTTTACCTAAGCAGTTGTTATAACCTCTAGCAATGGTCACCAGAGTAGCTAGAGTACTTCACCCCAATCCAGAGAGTCCAAAGTATTTGTCTTCATTCTGAGAGATTGGTGGTTTATGCTAAATCCCCCATTAAACATCCACATCATGCTCCACTGGCAAACTGCCCATGGCAACACATAACACTGACACGTGAGTGCACCTTTCTAATGCAGCAGAGAACACTGATCACAAGCACACCGCTGGAATGCCAGCAGAGAACAGTGGTCATGAGAATACCTCTGTAAATCCTGAAGTCAACTGCCATTCCAGTTTTGAACAGGTCTTTTGAAGAAAAGTCTCACACAATCACAATTGGTTTACCTCTTCCTGAAACCAGTTGCCATTGAAAGTCAGGCTCCACTGGTGTACTCCCCTTGCCAGCAGAGAACACTGATCAGGAGCCCATCTTTCAAACATTGATCACTTCTTGGCATGCCAGAAGTGTGCACAAGTCTTGGGAAGTAAAGACTCACACTATCACAATTACTTACCCTCTTCCAGATGCCTGTTGGCATGGGACATGTCCTTCAAGACTCTTTGCCTGAGGTAAATTACTTAAGACAGTTTCCTCTGCTCAAATGTCTTAGAAACTACCTTCCAAGGCCTGTGGAAAGAGGCCTATAGGTCTCTTCTTGACTTTGGCCTTTCGATGACATATTGTGGTCTCTCAGATCATGAATCATTATAAGCAACCAAGATGCAAAAGAGGAGTTTTACACCCCATCCAAAGCATGGAATATTTGACAAACAATATAACCCAGAGTGATTTGCCACATCAAAAACAGCTTCTACTGTCTCTGCCCAGAATGAGTTTCAGAAACTCCCATGTGGACCAGGAGACAGCCAAGAAATGCAGGTGTGTCAGAGTCACTAATTCTGGAAGTCCAGAGAGCCAGTACAATTATGCAGACCCTCAACTATCTACAGACAGTTCAGACACTTCAAGCACCACGAAGAAGCTGAGTCAGGCCAAGAAGGGAAAGGGACCATTCTGATTGAAGGTCCCAGATATCATGAGCAACACACTGAGGAGTGATCCCAGCCCATCTGCTTTCCATCCAGTCATCTGATAAAGACCTAGATCAGATTTTCTGCCCAGACCAGAGAAGTTAAAAAGATTCTTGGATGTGTCTTTCCTGTTGGAGGAGCATGTGTACTATGGCATGCTCTGCAATGGAGTTGCTGCAAGGTCTTCAGGACCTGGACCAAGGGTGTACATGGCAAAGATCACAGGAAATTATGCAGTTCCAACTAGACATTCTTACTCTGATCAACATGAACTGGTAAATTCCCCCATCTAATCAAAAGTCCCCCAAAACTGAGCAGGTTTTGAAAACTTCAAAATCTGTTTCAGGGTCTATGGTCATATCTACATTTGTCCATGGGATGCAGAGATCTTCCAAATATATGGAATATAAACACTGCAGTGTCCCTTCTCTAGAACAGACCTTAATTTCTTTTTCTTATAATCATGGATGCCGTAAAAATTTCATTAGTCCTGAAAGAAAACTTAGGGATGCTCACACAAGCTAGGCATGCCTAAAATCTACAAATGTAGATCAAAATACTTCTCAACAATTTCATTCTGCAATCTGGGATATTCAAAATTAAAAATACATTAAAAGGGGGCTGACCAATGATTTTACCTGACTAGAGAGATAAAAACCTTTGACATTTCATGAAGAGTATCCCCATTCCTGCATGAATACACAAGCAGCTCATCGTGCTAAAAAATGGCCCAAGTTCCTAGAACCCCTTCATTGTATGCACAAAGATCTCTTGAAGATTTAATGTCTTTCAATGTCTCTCTAACACTGTCCATACCTGCCCATAGGTAATTTACACATTTGCCCTCACATTGAGGAGAGCCCAAACATACTCTCACTAGAAAGCCAGGCTCAACAAAAACATCTTTTTAAAAGGCACACAGAAACAGGCTCTACTAACACGAGGAGGTCACATTAAGTCATCAAGGTTTTATCATGGTTTCAGCCAGAAAAGTTGTGATCAAAATAGTGCCAGGTCTCTATTAACAGATGAGCAAGGCCTCAAATATAAGACATCAGATGAAAATACCATTGATCATTTTCTGTGGACTAACACATCTCTAGATATTCCATCATTCACAGAAAAGACACAGGATACGTCAATCTATTCAGTAGGGGCTGGAGTGCCACCAACAGGTGACAGAGGAATTTTGTTTGGTTCCTTACCATCAGAGGGGTATGTAGATGAATTTTGCTCTGGCTTGGGTAGATTTTGGCCCTTGCAGTTCAGTCAAGGGAAGGTAACACGATCCATTGCTGCAGACTGGACATACACATATATAACTTCCCTGAGGGAACAGATAACACATTCACCCTCTTACAAACTGGGGTCCTGACATCACTCCTCTAGGAGAAGCAGATTTAAACAGGAAACCACACCATGAAGAAGCAACAGTAGAACACAATCTGATAACAATGGCATAGAGTTGTGAAAATATGACCCACAAATTCTTCACCATCTCTTAAGAACTGAGAAATTCCTAACACCAACCACTTCTGTCATATGAGACATTGATTTTATTATGGCAACATATGAGTTTCCAGACATTCGATCATCTTCTGAAGATTCCCAGGTTACTTCCAACTGTACTGGAGAGAACTTAGCAACATCCACAATTGAGGGAGATGGTCTGGCTGATGCCTCGCCTATGGAAGTGGTTGTAGACCGATTTTGATCTGACCATGGTTCTTTTTAGTACGTGCATTTCAATCAAGGTATAGTAAATGCATTCATATGTGCTCCCAGGAGGAAGTTATCACTCATTCTCCATCTTACAAAATAGGGACCAGGCATTCCTCCTCTAGTAGAAACAGATTGAAACAGGAAAATACAAAACAAGGAAGACTCAGTAGACCACAACCAGATCACAATAGCATAGATTTACAAACAAATAACAAACTCCCTTCCCTTAATTGCTTAGGCAGCCCTGCTACCAACAATATCTGATGAATGAGACACTGATACATTTATGAGAATATCTGAGTCTCCATACATTCCTTGATCCTCAGAAGGTGCCAAGAGTACTTACAGTGCTTCTGAAGGGGACTTTGAAACATCCAGATTTGAGTGAGGAGTTCTCGGTAATGATTGCACTCCAAAGAGTGCTTTAAGATTGATTGTATTCCCAGAGAAGTGGAATGAGGCAAGATCTCCTGAGCAGGTTGAGAGGATTGACAAAGAGAGAGGAAATCACGTAAATGAGAGGGGCATAAGAGGAGGGGAGAAGAAGGCATGGGGGAGAAGGAAGTTTGAGTGCAGGTAAGAATAGAGGAGAGCGGGATAACATAATTGATGGAGTCATTATAGGTTTGACGAGACAGCTGACTCTAGTGAGATTTTCAGATAACTACAAGCTGGGGGGGCTGATGGAGGGAAAAAGGAGGAAGTGTGTGAAAGTGAGGTGGGATTGACATGCGAAGCATGAATGTTTCTAATTTAAATAAATACATATATTGAGAAAAAACCCTAAAATTTTGAACAAATAATTTAACAAAATGTATGGGTGCAACACCAGAAGATCTCAAAACTTCCCCAAAATAGTACAATACCCTTGGGTTTGCCGCCATTTTGAAAAGTGCAGTATAGAATATATATATATGAAGTTTCCATGAGTCAACTGGATGATATAGTTATCCATTTACTTACATGTGTACTGAACTGAAGTCATTGTAGGTAAATGTGAGGTAGAAAAATTAAAAATAGAAATTCGCTCCTCCTTGCTAAGTCTAGAAAAATATATATTGTAAGGTCATTAGTGGGTGTGGTTTGTTTAGAAATGGATGGTGTATTAGATTGTGACAGCAACATCATAATTGTTTCCAGACAACTGTGGCAGAAATCTCTCTGCCCATATCATGGGCCCAAGGAAAAGAAAAAATATCAGAAATGTACATGGGAGATTTACTATTGAAAGGTATGTACAATTTTACAACTTTTGATGTCAGTATACAAAGGAGTTCAGTCTTCAAATGACGTTATTGTAAAAGCCTTGGGCATATCCTAGATACTGGAACTGTTAAACAACATGGGGACAACTAATCTCACTAAATATAATCTGTGAAGTACCTGCCCCGCATCTTTGTTGGTACATTTTGTCTTCCATAAAAGTAATACTCTACTGAGAATTTTCTATTTAGTTCTGTTGTCCACATTAAATTAAATTTTGATTTGCTTTGCTCATTGCTATTTATATATTGAAATCCAGCTGTCTGTCAGATATAGGGTTGATACTTATGAATTCTGGGCTGTCTTTTTTCTTCTTGAGAGTGTCATTTGACTTATAGAAGCTTCTCATTTTCAGATGGTCCCTTTTGTTATTTTTTGTCTCAGCATCTGTGCTACTGGTGTTATGTTGAGGAAGTGTTCTGCTGTACCAATTCATTCAAGGGGACCTCAAACGTTCTCTTCCAAGAGGTTCAGTGTGGCTGGGTTTATGTTGAGGTCCTTGTTTTAATGGGATTTAAGCTTTTTTCAATAGACAAATCTAAAATGGCTAAAAGACACTTATGAAATTGTGCAGCATCCTTACCCACCGGGGAAATGAAAATAAAAACAACTCTGAGGTTGAATCTCACACCTGTGCATATGTTAATAAAAGCAATGGCAGGTTATGCTGGAGATGATGTGGAGAAAAGGGAACACTCCTCCATTGCTGGTGGGAGTGCACACTTCATCAAACATTTTGGCATTTAGGATTGCAGTTTGTCAGTCTACCTCAAGATCCAGCAATATATCAAAAGGATGTAAATTCATACTAAAATGACATATGTTCAACTTTCTTCATAGCCGCCAAATTCTCAATGGAAACTGTGAAAGACAGAAGGTCCTGAATAGATACTCTTCATATACAAAGGGAATATGAATGCTAGCTCAGACTACTGTACCCAGAAAAGATTTCAATATTATAGATGGAGAAAACAAGACATTCCATTACAAAACCAGATTTACATAATATATTTCCACATGTCCCACACTAGAGGAATTATTAGAAAGAAAATTACAACCCAACAAAGATGAATACACTCACAAACACATAGTCAATAGATAATCCTATTTTAAAAAACACCAAAAGAAAAATGAAGGGAAATCTACCCACAATAGCACCACCAATCACAAAACAAAAGTAAGCAATAATCAACAATGAATGGTCATTAATATCCCTCGTTGTTGATGGTCTTAACTTAAAAGACACAGGCTATCAGAATGCATGCAAAGACAGAATCCATCCTTCTGCTGCATATAAGAAACACATCTCATTGACAAAGAAAGTCATTACCTCAAAGAAACAGGTTGGGAAAAGGTTTTTCTGGTCAAATGGACTCAAGAAAGAAGCTGGTTTAGCTATTCTAGTATAGAAAAAAATTAAACTTCAAATTAAAATTAAGCAAACGACATGAAGTAGGTCATTTCATATTTATCAGGGGAAAATTTATCAGGAAGAAGTCTTGATTCTCAATATCTATGCCCCAAATACAAAGGCAACCACACACATAACAAAACATTACTAAAGTTCAAATGACACATAAAAACTCACACACTAATAGTACGAGACATCAATACTCCACTCTCACCACTATACAGGACCAAAAGACAGAAATTTAGCAAAGAAACAAAAGAACTAACAGAAACTATAACCCAACTGGAATTAAAAGACATTCCAACCATAGAACATTCCATCCAAACAAAAAAGTATTTACCTTCTTCTCAGGTACACACAGAACATTCTCTAATGTCCACCACATATTTGATAACATAGCAAAACTCTAGATCTGCAAAAATTTGGAGTAACCCTCTATATTTTATCAGACCACCATGCATTAAAGTTACAGTTCAAAAACAACACAAATGACAGAAACAATACAAACTCATGGAAATTGAACAATGCTCAATTTCACCATACATGGGTCAGGGAATAAATTAAAAATGAAGTTAAAGACTTCCTAGAATACAATGAGAAGAAAACACAACATACCTATAAGAATGGGACACGTTAAAAGCAATCTTAACAGGAAAGTTCATAGCAATAAGTGTGAAAATCAAGAAACTGGAGAATGAACAGCAAAATTTAAACCCAGAGAACAGAAAGAAGCAAACTGACCCCACAGGAGAAGACAACCAGAAATAATCATATTGAGGGTTGTAATCAGTAAGTAGAAACCAGGAACACATGGCGAAGAATCTGGTAAGCAAAGAGTAATTTCTTTGAAAAAATCAAGAATGTAGACAAACTATTATACAAAACAAACTAACTCAAAAGTAGATCAAGAAAATTCTGGTTAACAAAATGATAAATGAAAAAATGAAACATGAAAATAGAGACTGAGGAAATCCAAAGAATCATCAGGTCATACTGTGAAAACTTCTACTATAAAATTAGGAAATCTACAGGAAGGAAGTATACAATTTTCTGGCTGCATATCACTTGCCAAAATTAAATCAAGAATGGATAAGCAGGTAAATAGACCTATAGCCCCTAATGTTATAGAAGTAGTCACCAAATTCTCCAAACCCAAATAATTCCAAGGTCATATGATTTCAGTGTAGAATTCTACCATAAATTCAAAAAAGGTCTAATATCAATACACCTTCCACAAAATGGAAGCAAAAGGGACATTTCCAAACTCTTTGTATAAGGCTAGAATTACCTTGGAAACTGAGACACACAAAGATACAAGTAAGAAATACAATTACAGATCAGTATCCCTCATGAAGATTGATGCAAAAATACCCAACAAAATGATGGAAAACTGAACTCTGGAACACATCAGAAAAATCATACAACATGATCAATTAGGCTTCATCAAAGGGATGCAGGGATGGTTCCTCATAAGAAAATCCATCAATGTAATCCACCATATCAACAAACTGTAAAAGAAAAACAACATGATAATCTCACTAGATACTGAAAATCCTTTGAAAAACCCAACACCCCTTCATGACAAAAGCCTTGGAGATATAAGGAACCTACTTAACATGATAAATGCAAACCAACAGCTAACATTAAACTAAATGGAGAATCACTCAACATGATTCCTTAACAAGGAACAATTCAAGGCTGTCAACTCTCTCTATTTCTCTTTAATATTGCACTTGAAGTTCTAGCTAGAGAAATAAGGGAACAAAGGAGATCAAGTGGATGCAAATTGGAAATTGATAAGTCAAACTTTCGCTATTTGCAGACGATATGAAAGTTTGCAAAACTGAAACAAAAGACTCTATCACAAAACACTGTCAGCTGGTAAAAACTTTCAACAAAGTACAGGACACAAAATTAATTCAAAATATTAAGTAACCCTTGTATGTACAGAAAAAAATAGGCTGAGAAAGAAATCAGAGATACATCACACTTAACTATAGCCACAAAGTATGTGAAATATAGTGTGGTAACAATAAACAAACAAATGAAAGAGCTGTACATTAAGAACATAAAGTCTTTAAAGAAAGAAATAAAGAACCTCTCAATAAATGGAACCATCTCCCATGCTCTTGGATAGGTAGGATCAACAGAGTAAAAGTGGCAATTTTGCCAAAATTAATCTACAGATTCAATGCAATGCTCATCAAAATCCAAACATAATTCTTCACAGATATTGAAAGAACAATGCTCACATTTATAAGGAAAAACAAACAAAAAACGGGATAAACAAAAAATCTCTGTACAATAGAGGAATTTCTGGAAGCATCAGCATCCCTGACTTCAAGTTCTATTAAAGAGACATAGTCCTAAAAACAGCATGGTATTTGTACAACAATAGACAGGTAGACCAATGAAATGGAATTGAAAACCCTGATATTATACCACAAACCTGCAAACAGCTGATTTTTGGCAACTAATATAAAGTTACACAATGGAAAAAAGAAAGCACCTACACCGAATTATGCTGACATAACTGGATGTGAATATGTAGATTAGAGATAAATACATATCTCTCTCAATGCACAAAACTTAAATCCAAAGGGATCAGAAAACTCAACATTAATCCAGCCATATGGAAACTCTTAAAAGAGAAAAGGAAATTGGTACAGGAGAATGCATCCTGACCAAAACACCAGTAGCACAAACATTGTGATCAACAATTAATAAATGTGACCTCCTGACACTGAGAAGCTTCTGTAAGGCAAAGAAACAGATAGCAAGACAAAACAGCAGCCTCCAGAATGGGAAATCTTTATCAACCCCACATTTGACAGAGGACTGATTTCCAAAATAGACAATCACCTCATGAAGACCAGCCACAGAAACCAACCAATCCATTTAAAAATTTGGGGTACATACCAGGCGTTGGTGGCATATGACTTTAATCCCAGCCCTTAGAAGGCAGAGGCAGATGTATCTCTGTGAGCTCAAACCCAGCCTGGTCTAAAGAGTGAGTTCCAGGACAGGCTTCAAACAATACAGAGAAACCCTGTCTCGAAAAACCAAAACAAAAATTGGGGTACATAAATAAATAGGAAATTCTCAAAGGAGGAATCTAAAATGGCTGAGAGACACTTAAGAATGTGCTCAACATCCTTAGCCATCAGGGAAATGCAAATCAAAACAACGCTGACATACCAGTTTATACAATCTAGAATGTCTAAAATCAAATACAATAATTACAATCTGTGCTGGAGAGAATGTGGAGAAAGAGGAAGACTTCCCAAATGCTGGTGGAAGTCCAAACTGGTGTATCCACTTATAAATGAATATGGTAGTTTCTCAAGAAAGGGAATGAGCCCACCTCAAGATCCAGAAATTCCTCTCCTGGTCATATATTCAAATAATACACACTCAATCAACATAGATATATGCTCACATATGTTCATAGCAACTTTGCTTGTAATAGCCAGAACATGGAAGCAACCTAGATGCCCTTCAAGCAGAGACTAGAAAAAGAAAATGTGGCACATTTACCCAACGGAATACTACTCAAAGGGAAAAAAACAATGGAATCACCCATCCTGGTTGGATCCACTCACCTCAGATCCCAGGTCTTCCACCAAGGAGACCAGAGTACCAGCAGGACCGGTGGGACAAGGCGAACAGTCCCTGGATCCAGGCCTGAATTCCAGTTCCTGGGGATTGCCTGGGGACTGCCAAAGATCTTACCATCCCAGCGGAAGCCAAGCATCCCTGATCCCAGGTCTTCTCTTCCACCAAGAGAACAGGAAAGAGCAGGTAGTGGTAAACAAAGCCCCTGCATCCAGGCATGCCTCCCAGTGCCTGGGGCCTCCCATAGAGCTTCCCATTCCTTTGGAGACAAAGTGCCAGATCCAAGGTCTTCTATTCCACCAAAGGGACAAGGGGACCTGGTATGAGACTATACATCACACATTCCTTGGCTTCTTCTCTATGCAAGGGATCATAGGATGAGGAATAGAAGAATTACCAGAGTATTGGATTTGCATGCACCCACCTAAAGGTAACACTGTTCCCCTAACCACCAGACCAAGTAAGGTGCTCTTTAAACACCCACTAGGGGAAGAGATGGGAAAGAGACAATACAAAAAACACTCAGCAACAGAAAAACAAATATGATACTGCCAGATTCTAGAGACTCCACACCAGCAGGACTCCAACATTCCAATGCAAATGAAACAGAAGACAATAACCTAAAAAAACAACTTCATGAAAATGATAGAGACCCTAAAAGAGGTTATAGGAAAATCCCTCAAGGAAATTGGATGAAAAAACAAACTGAAAAATGTACAACATGGAAGCAGAAACAAACCAAAAAATGAAATAAATGGAAGAAGAAACATACCAAAAAATGCAAGAAAAGGAAAAAAAACAACAAAGGTAAAGGTGGCACATGCCTTTAATCCCAGCAATCAGGCCACAGAGGCAGGCAGATCTGTGTGAGTTTGAGGCCAGCCTGGTCTACCAATCAAGTTCCAGGATAACCTCCAAAACAATACAAAGAAACCCTGTCTCTAAACATACCAAAAAAAGAAATGGAAGATAAAACAACCCCAAAATTGCAAGAAATGGAAGAAAACAGCAAACCAAAAAATGCAAGAAATGGAAGAAAATACAAACCAAAAAATGCAAGAAATGGAAAAAACAAAACAAAAAATTCATAAAATGCAATAAAAGGACGAAAAGATTAACAGAAAATTACAAGAAACAATTAAAACAGTGTCAAGTTTGACAACTGAAATAGATACAATAAAAACCACAAGCTATAGAAAGGTTGGAAACATAAAAGCTGGGTCATGGACTACAGATACAAGCATTACTAACAGAATAAAAGTGATGGGAGAGAGAATCTCAGGTGTTGAAATTACACTAGGAAAAATTGATTCATCAACCAAAGAAAATGTTAAGTCAAACAAATCCCTAACAAAAAACATTCAAGAAATATGGGGCACCATGAAAATACCAAACCTAAGAATAATACGTATAGAAGAAGGTGAAGAAAACCAACTCAAAGGGGCAGAAAACATATTCAAAAAATCATAGAAGAAAATTTTCTCAACCTAAAGAAAGACATGCTAATGGAGGTACAAGAAGCTTAAAGACCACTAAATAGAGTGGACCACAAAAAATCCCCTGGCCACATAATAATTAAGACCCCAAATATACAGAATAAAGAAAGAATATTAAAAGAAGCTAAGGAAAAAGCCAAGTAATATTTAAAGGCAAACCTATCAGAATTACACCTGACTTCTCCATGGAAACTCTGAAAGCCAGAAGGTCCTGGATAGATATTCTACCAACACTAAGTGGCCACGGATCACAGCCCAGACTACTATACCCGGGAAAGCTCTCAATAATTATAGAAAACAAGACATTCCATGACAAAACTAGATTCAAGCAATTCATATCCATTAACCCATCCCTACAGAATGTTCTGGAACAAAAACTCCAACCCAAGGAAGTTGACAACAACCAGAAAAATATAGGCATTAGATAATCCCAAGTTACCAACACCCAAAAGAAAAAACTGGTGTAATTCCACACATAATTCCACCACCAACAACCATTCCAAATCAAAGAAGAATGAGCAACCAATGTTCATTAATATCCCTCAATATTAGTGGCCTTCACTCACCCGTGAAAAGACATGGGCTAACAAAATGGATTTGAAGACAGAACCCATCCTTCTGCTGCATGCAAGAAACACACCTCACCCTCAGAGACAGATATTATCTGAGAGATAAAGGATGGAAAGATTTTCCAATCAAATGGACCCAAGAAAAAAGCGAGGGTAGCAATCCTAATATATAACAAATTGGACTTAAAATAAAATCAATCAAAAGTGATGAAGGAGGTCTTTACATACTCATCACAGGCAAAATCCACCAAGATGAAGTTTCTATCCTGAAAATCTATGCCCCAAATACAAAGGCATCCATGTTTGTAAAAGAAACATTAAGAAAACTTAAATCACCTTTA
>NW_024434121.1:0-34361 GCF_017639785.1 Mesocricetus auratus | reverse complement strand
CTAGGTATTGATTGAGTTCAGCAAGCAGGAACAATGTGTGTTAGTTGTACTAAATTAGAAGGATTTATCTTGTTAGGCAGAGGGGCATGTGTCTGTGGCTGTATCACTAGAGGGTTAGAGACAGGAATCTTGCAGGGTTGAGGTCAACCTGGACCACAGAATGATACCCTGTCTCTTTAACAAAACAAACAAAAGCAAGTAACCAATAAAGTGCCAACTTTTATAACTTCTCTCCTCTTTTACCATTTAACTTCTACATACCAGTATATAAAGTAAGTATGAATATCAATTTTTATTTGGCATTAACTTTTGCATTGGGTAATTTTGGTTTCAAATTATTTCAATTTAATCTTTCTTATTTTAATAATTAAGACACTTAGATGATACGTTTAAGTAGGGATAACCAGGGTATATAGATATCAGGGAAGTTATGCAACATGTTCCAGGAACTTATATACATTGTTTTTTATATTCAGTGTCTCTGTACCTTATGTTTGTATATACATATGCATGTAGATATGCATCCATATTTTTGTAGAAGGATAGAATTATACCCATTCTAAGTTAATAATTATTTTTGCTGTTGATAGAAATACCTCTCCAAGGCTCCTGGTTAGTAAATCACTAGAGGTGATGGGAGCTCTGGTTTACTAGTCTTTCTGTCTTCCTTCTCTAAAACTATTTCAACATCAGCAGTTGGCTGCTACAGTAATATGAAGTGAAGTACAGTAAATATGAGGAGTTAGTTGTTTCCTGTTTTTTGAGTTAGAATAGTTTCACCATCCAAACCAGACTGCAAACACTTAGCACACAACTTGACATTTGGGGCCACTGGCCTCATGGACCTGCATAATCTGTTGCTCAGAGCATCATGGTTGATGCATGCCAACCCCGGCCGCAGGAAGTGGGAACAGGGTGGGCATAACCCTTAACCACTTGTACACTCGTGCACCATGACACAGAAAGCTGCACATTCAGAGAAATATCTCAATTGCCAAGCTGCCAACAGTATTGCAAAATCCACATGAGCCTGTGAGCTGTGTTGGGATCTCATCATTTCTCTTTGAAGGGCATCAGGCAAGACAGCATTCTTTTTCAATAACTCACATGAGAAGAATGTATGTATGTATGTATGTATGTATGTATGTGTTTCATCCTCATGTGCTGTCATCTGCACAGAAAGTCATATGGAAACTTACTGTTCCTTTTGGTAGTACTGAGAGGTTGAGCCTTTGCAATTTGGAAGAGATTAGGGTGTGCAGGAAGGTGATGCTATATGAATGTTGTTATCCTGACTGAAATCTTGTCAGAGTGCCCTCTTTTTTCCTGCCACAAGAGGGCACTTGAATACGCCATATAGGTTCATGTGACTGAACAAACGTTCATTTGCTTCTCTCTAAACCTCCATCTCCTGCTTCCTGATATGCTGCCCCATTATCATTATTTCTTAGCTTGGGAAATTAGGAAAGGTCCACAAGAAGAAGCAGACTCAAGTAGTGCACTCCTGTGAGTTCTCATTGGAGGTTAAGTTGTTGCCAAAATTTATAGTAGAAGAAGGAGGAGGAGGAGCAGGAGGAGGGGAAGAGGAGAGAGGAGGAGGAGGAGGAGGAGGAAAAGGAGGAGGAGGACGAGGAGGAGGAGGAGGAAGAGAAGCCCAAAACAAAATTTCAAACCCTGAACTATGCTTTGGTATCTATTAGAGGATTCACCTAGACAGACCTCCCAATGCCCTGACATGCAGCAAATTCAAACAAGTTGGGGCTTCTCTTGCTTTGTTTCTGTTTCGTCCCCAGGTCTTCAGCCATGGTCAAAGGAATGCATGCTCCATATGGGGATTTGAGATGGTATCAGTGGCAATGGAAGTGGTATGAGGACATGTGGTTTGTGTCTTCTTCATGTGTGTGGTGTGTGTGTGTGTGTGTGTGTGTGTGTGTGTGTGTGTGCGTGCATGTGCATGTATTCCTGTGTGTTCACAACTGTGTGCAAACTAATGTGTACATTTCAAAATTCTAAGGTTTCTACTATTGGAAGATATTTCTTACAGGGTTTATAGCCTGGGTCATCTTTCACATTCCCTCATACTGTGTTATAATCAGCATCAGCTTTTCTTGTTCTAATTTTAAATCTGAAATGACAGAAATGATTACAGATGTAACATTGATTTATTAACAGGCTCTACTCAGAGACAAAATGAATGTTATCCCATTAAAATGTCTTGCAGATTTTTAAAATATTCAAATGGGGAAAAGCAGTAATTTTAGATAAAAGAAATCCGGTCTGTATTTATCCCCCATAAGACACAGGGAAATCCTAGAGGATAGGAATTGATGATTCATTTTTTGTTCATTACTTTCCAAACAGCAAGAAAATGGACAAATCATTACTACCAGAAGATGTGTCCCAATTCCCATTTTTATTTTGGTTTTGTATTTAGTATGGCTTTTAGCTTTACTGGTTTCAGTATATAGATTTTTTGATCCACGAGACACTGTAGCCTGAGAATGACTGATGGAATTTGCAGAGAGCAACACACTTTGGACACAGGTCAATCTTGAAGTGGTACATCTGCCACTGTTCAGTGGGTGACTGTTAGGATCTGGATTCCTAAGGACTCCTACACCTGGGACAGACACCAGAATGTGTGTCAGTGGCAGCCTTCCAAGTCATAGGACTCTGTAAATACATGATTCACAGAGATCTGATGCAGTCAGTGATTGCAGGATACCCTGGTGTGTCTGAGAGTCACCTGTATCTATTAACCTCTCCACCTGTCTGTAGCCAGTGACTGTGATGCACAGAGCAGACTATTAGATGACTATATGCTTTAGACTTATGAAGAATTAAGATGCACTTTTTGGTTCCTTGGTCCTTGGCTTAAATCTTATTCCATGAAAATCTGGAGAAGTCTGCATTAGATGGACAGACTTCTGCTGCAGCTGAGAGTATGAACACTATAGAGGGTTGCTGTTTCACATGTTAAAGTATTACTAGAAGTGTTCCAGTCTCAATGTGCTAATTCATTTATTCCTGATGACAGTATTACAAGATGAATTAAGTGATATTTTAACTCTTCATAAATACTGTGGCTTTGATTAGAGATACTCATTGTGGGGGGCGGATGGCTCAGTTGTTAATGACTTTGACTCATAACTAAAAGAACAAGTGAAACTAAATAATTGCCAAACACAGTGTAGCAAAATAGCAGTTTCAGTGACAGTTTCCTCTGGTCCCTAACCACTATGTTTTCCTGGTAAAGCATGATCACTCTTCCCCTTCCTACCAGGAGGAGACCTTATGTCTTGAATTCCTTCTGTAGTCCTTATTGGAGTTTAGAAACATCTTCCAAATATATACCTTAGATTGCCACAAGATGGCAGGATTACATCTCCAAGGAGAGATACCCATTTAATGGGCCATTTGGAGGAAATTCAGGCTATCATCCTACCATCAGTTCTAGGAATGCCAAAGCCACAGGAATGCCAAACTCAGAGCCACCAAGGAAACCATTACCTGGGATCCTGTTTAGAATGTGAATACAGCCTTGGGATCTGCCTTATATCTTCATGAATCACAAATTTTAGAATAAATGCATTATTGTTTTCTCTTTACCAAATACTTATTTTCTTTAACTCAAGAACATTCGTTTTTTTTTAATTTCTCTGTGCTTTGAGGCCATAGGCCTGATACAGATTATCACTTTCAGCTGAGAGTCCTAACCTATGAGTGAAGCACGAAATCCATGTGAGCTTGCAGAAGAAATACAGAAGAGAATATCAAGCACACTTATTAGAGACAAGGTTTCTCTGTAAAGGTGCTTGGTTAATAATAATGTAAAGTGTTCAAGTGCTGTGAGGAATGGTCAAGCACCCTTAAGTGCTTTAGAGCTGCAATGAGAGACATCTCCATATGATGCCTGTCACCATTGCAATGCCTGAGCTAAGTAAGAGGGACAGGAAAATGAAAGGGTAGTGGTTAATCACCAACTTCAACAGGTAGACTGCAGAGAAGAGGCCATGCCTTGCAGTTCTCTACTGCTGTGGAGGAGGTAAAACAAAAACCTGTGAGTCCACTAATTGGGAAAATCTTTAAGTGTGTGGCAGAAGGTCAATGACTTTCTGAGTTTAACAGAGAATTTATTCCTACATTACTATAATGGGATATTAGTAAATCTATTCATAATGAAAAAGAACCTATAAACTGGGAAGTGTTTTCCTACTGTCAAGTTCTGCTAGAACATAGACGCATCATTAAGATGGAATGCTTCCCAGCACAAGGAGCATCATCTGCGCTCCTTCTCACTTCTCTCTGTTACCTTTGTTTGGTTTTAGGAATTCTACTGCTAGGAGAAATTGTAGGGTGAGAAAAAGGTAATTCAATCTCTGAATGGGGAGGAGCTCAGCTGCTGAGCAGTGGCCTGAACTGTGCAAGCTCCTGCACTCAATAACCTGCTGTTGGGTAACAAGAGTATAAGGGTGATGTTATCTCAGAGAGTCAGGCTTATTCAGGGCCTTGTCCTTTTGAAAAACAGAGGTTCTGCTTGGAGCCCGTATCTCCCACTCTAACCTCTGTCACTGTGAGGTTGGGAACTTAGCAAGCTGAGTTCTGCAAGACCACAGGTGTGATACGAGTTTGACTAGCTTCTGAGGCAGAGATTAACAAGGTAGAGAGAAACTGTTTTCAAGCAGATGTCCATTTCAATAAAACTCACAAGCAAACAAGGAACAGCTGTAGAGAAATCACGTAAACTAGCTCACAGCCATCAAGGAATTGGTAGTACCCTCTAGAGACTCAACAAAATTGCCTGAACCCTCGAGACATATGATCTCAGATTAGCATGCACAGGTGATGTTGCCATCACACCACAAACAAGTCAACTTCAGAGTCCTGAGTAAGTTTCTCTTCCCACATGTGAGGTCGTTGACATTCAGCCTACATGTCTCTCTGATCCCAGACAGTTGCATGGAAGGAAATTGTGACCAGCAACTTCTAGGATTTTTCTATGAAATATAAATCTGAGGGAAATTGATTACAGGTGTGTGTGTGTGTGTGTGTGTGTGTGTGTGTGTATGATGTTTGTGTAGGATTTAAGCAAAACATACTCAAAACAGTTGTCACAAAGCTAGAAACATAGTAAAACAACCCACTTATTATTCAATCTACAGTAAATACACTAAAAACTCAAGTTATTATAGCTGTAAAGAGCACTAATTATTCCTTTATTTATTATTTCACTAACTCACTCACTCATTAGTTGACACCTAAGATCTGAGAAACAAATGTGCTCACCATATTCCTGTCTTTCCTTCAATCCCCCTTGGGAGTCTCTTTGCTCTAACCCTAGATGAAATTGATATAAATCTGCACACAGAGCAGAGCAGTCAGAGTGGAGACAGAATGGAGATTTATGTAGAAAACACCTGGTTGCCATCCACACACTGGTCATTACCATAACCACATTGACACCCACTCATGCCCAGGGGATGGGATGATTGCCTCCTAAGATAGAAGAGAGTTCTCCCAATAAGAAGAAAAGAGTCAGTGAAGAACTGTTCTGTTTGGACTCTAGATTTAGACAGTACCTAATACAACATAATAAAATACAAAGCAATAGCAAGCCAACTAGATTAAGCAAAAAAGGACCTGAAGTCTAACTGATTGAATTTTAGAATGTTTAACACTTGGTAAGAGAGTATCAGATGAGCCTATAAAACAGTACCGTCATTTTGTTTTAGGAGTGTGCTTACAGCAATGTGCACAAGAGCACTGAGCTGAGTGATGGAGTATAGTGCCTTGTGAATGGGGTGCTGCCAGCCTCTATACAGATATTCTTTGACTGATGGGCTGTGCGGGAGAATGTTTACCTCCCAGAGAACCGCTGAACTAAAGTCTCACTCTAGCTTTCATATGTTATCATTCAGTACTTAAACATGACCAGAGGCCAAAACAAATAGGAATCCTCAGCCTTGGAACTTCAGCCTCCAAACTTGGGTGAAAAATTACCCTCTTTACTGTACATAGTCAGTTTGCCTTAGGCATTTGGTTAATGTGACAATAAGAACAGCCACAATCCCAGATCTGTTACTAATGTATCCCAATGTAAATGAGTTAGAACGAGGCCCTTGTTCCTACAGTTTGTACTTGAGGATCCCTAAAAAAGAAGCTAGCCAGTCTTTTATCTAGGTTCATTTTATGTTTATTTGTGTGTATGTGTGTATATGCTATACATACTAGTGAGTGCATGTGTCCATGGAATCCAAAGACATGGGGCACCCTGGAACTGAAGTTAACAGGAGACAGTGAGCTGCCTCTTTTGGCTTCTAAAAACCCAGCCCAGGTCCTCTGTAAGCACAGTAGGTGCTCATGTACTTTTAATACCTAAGGTATCTCTAAGCATGGAGGCCATCCTAAATCCAAACATTGCTGAATTAAAATGCATACTTTGTGATGTACTTGCATCTGGTCACTCAGCAAGTAGCTCAAAACGCAGATTCCCAGGCATAATGCAACAGATCATGAGCATGCCATCCCCGAGTAGAATTTAGGGATCCACACTTCACAAGAGCACTAGGAGATTTCTACAGAGTCAAAACTGAACAGCAGAGGATGCAGAAATTGTGACCTAGCCACTCTGCAGGGATTTGTTGGACTTTTAAGACTCATGTGGTTGTTCCTCAGGGAGAGGGTAATATATAAAAGCATTTATTATGTCCCTGCTCCTGCTGTACCTTAAATGTCAGAGGGAGTTGTAGATGAAGGCCACACTCTATGCCTGGAGAGTATTTTCCAATCTTCCTTTGTAGTTTGAGGTTTCTATAGAAACTTATGTCTTAGGCTTCAAAGCATTCACAATTTTCTGAGCAAGACCAGTTAGCATATATTTTTGGCTTTAATGGGCAATGTAAAATAATCTTCCATACTGTAACCTGTGTGTATTTGCAATTTTTATTTACTTTAGCTATTTTAAAATTCCAGAACCATACCATATCACATGATCTATAAGAGAATAAAAGGTAAAAATGAAAAGAAAAGCAAGCAAGGAGTGGAGTTTGGTTCATAGGATCAGTGTGCTGACTCCTCACTGAGCCCAGGGACACGGTCTATGTGGAAATTCTCTGATCTGTCCTTGTGCTCCGGGTCCTATTTAAGTGTTCTCATGCAAGAGGCCTCAAGGAAGTCTCCTGTTTACTTTCTGGGCACAGGCACAGCATCCTGACACAGGGCTGGTGGAGTTCAAATGGTGTAATGCAATGTCTGTTAGGTCACTATTAGGATAGGGAAAGCCACTTTGTGTGTCATCCACCACCATGCTCGTTTTGTTCTTTCTGCCACTCCAGAATTAACAGCACTGACATGGTCATTATCATGTTGTTCCTCTTGTCACTTGATACAGCTTTAAACATCATGGACTCCAGTTCAGAGCAAAAGGCAAGGTTGTGTTTCTATGTGTGAGGGAGTATGATCAAATATATGTAGGGAGATACAAGACCACTCTCTTTGTAGGACAGTTGCCTACTTGTATATACCCTACAGTGCAATCTGCAATTGTTCTACTTCCTGCCAAACCCTTCCTCACATTTCTACCCGCGTCTACTGTTTTCGTGTAAACCTTTTTTCTCTATACCACAGGTTCCAGAGGATTTTTTTCACCTTAAAATCTTCTTTGCTGGCAAAATTTATATAAGAAATTGGTGGCCCGGGCCTTTAGGCCGCGGTGCCGCCTGAGGAAGCCTCGGGCTTGGGGGCCGGCACCCAGCCGCCGCCCCGCTCCCCGGGGCCCGCACAGCCGAGCCCCGGCCGACCCCGGATACCTACAGGGCCGCGACCGAGCGCGAGGCGAGCACGACGGCAATGTCCATGCAGCGGGGAAACAGAGGATAATGGCATCTGCAGCACTGTCGCCTAGAGCGCCCTCCTCTCTCTCGCGCTCTCCCTCACTTGCTCGCTCCCTCTCCCTCCCTCCCTCATGCTCGTTCGCGCACTCTGGAGCAACTGGAGGGGGAGGGGAGCATGGACACTGCTCTCGCGAGATCTGAGGCAGGCGCTCACGTGCGGCTGGAGGGGGGCGGCTCCAGGGTCTCTGCGAACCCCGGGGGAGCCCCGAGGGGGTTGGAGCCGGACCCCGGTCATTTCTCTGCAATAGAGGCTTTGCATATTCCACTGACAGCCCAGCTGGAGACAGTGTCATCAGATCTCATGCTGCCCTGAGGAGCAGTGGATGTGTGTGCTCTTATTTTGAAAATGAGTGTAAATAGTGCTGTATTAAGAGTTGAAACCTATGTTAAAGTGCCTCTACCCTGGCTGGAAGCATGTGTTAACTGGATCCAAGAAGAAAATGAAAATACTAATTTGAGGAAAGCACAAGTAAATAAACAGGTGTTGGAGCAATGGCTTCTTACTGACCTGAGAGACTTGGAACATCCTCTCTTACCTTATAACATTTTAGAAATCCCAAAGGGAGAACTGAATGCATTTTATGCTCTGCAGATCAATTCCTTGGTTGATGTAAGTCAGCCTGCATATTCATTCCCAGATACAAAAGCTGAGAGGAAAGAATACAACCAATGATCTAGTTTCAGCTGAAACACAGGTTACCCCAAGGCCTTCATGGATGCTCATGCTGCAGCTCACCGATGGTGTCACACAAATCCAAGGGATGGAATATCAGTCTGTTCCAGCTCTCCATGGTGGTCTTCCTCCAGGTACAAAAATTTTGGTTCATGGACGAATTTCCTTTCGTCTTGGTGTTCTCTTGTTGAAACCGGAAAATGTGAGGGTATTAGGGGTTGAGGTAGATGGTCTTTCAGAAGAATATGCTCAGGAAAAAGTACTTGGAAGACTGATTGGTGAGCTAGACCCTGCAGTCTCAGTTGTACCAAATGACTCTGCTCACAATGTGCCCAGAGTTTCGGGGTCGGGGTCAGACCCTGCTTTAGGACCTTCAGATGAAGAGCTCTTGGCAAGTCTTTATGAAAGTGAGGGACCTGCAGCAAACGATGATGCATCCATGGGAGCAAGCGGCTTCAGCGCAGGCAGTTCCTTAAATACTACTCCCACAGGCCAGTCTGATTTTGAGCCAGGATGGAATATTTCTTCAAGGCAAAAGGAGAAACCAAACCAATCTGTGCATTTCTCTAATGGAGAGTTTGATGACTTTTCACTGGAAGAGGCCTTGCTTTTAGAAGAAACTGTCCAGAAAGAACAGATGGAAACCAAAGCATTGCAGCCACCAACTTTGAAGAAAAACACAGATAGATGTGTAGACTCACATAAACCTAATACTCAGAACCACACTGATTTGATTCATAAACAAGGAAACAACAATTGCAATGAAAAAAAATTATCTGAACAAATAATTCATGAAGACAAATTTTTTGACTGTCTATCTGCTAGAGACCATCATAAGAGACTCCTAGCCCATGACTTTACAAATGACAGTAAGACTTTGGGAGTAGATAATACGACAAAAGAAAACATCGACAGTTCACGTGAACATTGCTTAAGTAATAAAATGTTAAAGAGAAAACAAGGAACCTGTCTATCAGAAAAGAGTTCAGAGATCTCTGATGAAAATAGCTACCCTTTTCAGACTTGTTCTTCAGAATCACTTGAGAATAATACTGATCTTTCCCTCGGCATGGACTTAAATTCTCCACCTTTTATCTATTTTGCTGTTCTAATGGCCAGAAAGCCAAAGGAAGTTACCACTGTGAAAGTCAAAGCCTTTATTGTCACTTTAACTGGGAATCTCTCAAGCTCTGGTGGCTGTTGGTGTGTAACTGCAAAGGTTTCTGATGGCACCGCATATCTAGATGTAAATTTTATAGATGAAATACTTACCAGTATGATAGGGTTTTCAGTACCAGAAATGAAACAATTAAAAAAGGACCCTCTTAAATATCAGACCTTCCTAAAAGGGTTACAAAAATGTCAGCGAGATCTGATAGATTTGTGTTGCCTAATGACTATTTCATTTAATCCTTCTTCAGGTAAAGCCATGGTACTTGAATTACAAGATGTCAGTGTGGAGCACCTTGAGAACCTAAAGAAGCGGCTAAAAAAATAATTGGCCAAAATGCTATTGGAGTATACCTTAAGACATGCAAATATTTGTAATCAAATTTGTTCATATTCTTATTTTTTAAATTCTGTAAAAGAAGAAAAAGCTTCAGAGCTTAAAAAATGGATGATATTGCTCTGTTCAAGAGGCTTTCTGCCAAGCCTGCGTTTGACCCTCTGGTCCCTTGTAGCTTAAAAGAGGAGCCAACTCCCAGAATCTGTTGATCATCCTCCACACATGCAGCATGGAATTCATACAGATACCCACACGTATATACTAAATGACATTTAAAAATAAAGATATTTAATTAAAAAAGAAATTGGTGAACAAATCAAATATTTACTGATAATAAAACATAAACCTATTTTAATGATTCTGTAGTATACGCATAATTTTACTATTTACTCAAAATGGTAGTTAATTTGCACATTGATGAGAAGGATGCACTTGTTTATTTTTACATCAAGTATTAAATCTAGAACAAAACTTTAAATATCAGAAATGCAGAATATCTCAATATTTTTCTTAGAGTTCATTTCTATTTTATTTTGCAGTTGTGCTGAGAATGCTGCTTCAAATAACCACTTAGACAAAATGACAAAAGTATGTTTAGAGACATGTTAAATTGCTGAAAATACTTACCTAACTCCCAGCTAGCCAGATTTAATTTAATGAGTACGTGCATGCATTCATGTGTATGTTTGTGTGTGTGTGTGTGTGTGTGTGTGTGTGTATGTGTGTGTGTGAGTGTATGTTTGCAGTTCAAGTCAGGTGCTCAAATAGTATGAATTTAAAAACTTCAAACATTCTGTAACAGTAGGCTAAGATAACTAGCTCCAGACTTTCACACGGAAGAATGTGGATAGAATAATGAGAAGTCTCTGTTTTATGTAATTAAACCATTTCATAATCTTACAAGAGCAGAAAACTTCCTTTGTCCAATAAAATCCTTAAAGATCACAATGTGCTCATCTTCCATCTGAGCCAAGGAGTTTCAGGTAGCATTTGTTGGCACTCCTTGGTGTGTTGGCATGCATAGTGTAAGGTAAATGTACTGAGTAAATACATCAGGCTTCACAGTAGTTGTGCATACGACATGGGTCAGTACTCTAGAAATGCCTCAGATAAATTGTGTGTTTGGTTTTGAACTTACTTTTATTGGTTATGCATTCAGAAACATTTTTCTGTTGTCAGAAATATCATGATTCCCACATTCAGTATGAGGCTGAGAGTTATGATGAAGAAATAGTTTTCTAAACAGCTGCTCTCCCTCAACTTGAGCTGTTCCCGTCCTTGGAAATATTCTGACTCCCCTTTTCTAAAAGGTCTATAAGCCACCTTGTTGTAAGTGTATAAGAAAAATATATTCGTTTAAATTTCTCTATTTCACATAGCTCCCTCAAATTCAGTAACAAAGGGTATTTATTATTGATTAATGGTACAAACCTAAGTAAGTCATTAATACTTGTAGTTGTCTGTAAGCACAAATTGGTCAAGGCCGAAGAAGCTAGTGACAAAGATGAAAGCCTTGAGCACGTATTTCCATGTTTCTGGTAATGTTTCCCATCAATTGCCTTGTGTGTGTGTGTGTGTGTGTGTGTTTCAATACTGAGTTGCTCTGTGTAACAGCTGTGGCTATCACCAACTCAATTTGTAGACAAGGCTGGCTTTGAACTCAGAGATCCACCTGCATCTGCCTCTGAAGACTGAGGATTAAAGGCTTTGTGGCCACCACAGGCATATCTAAACTTCCTTTCTGTGTGATGTGCCCTTCAACAGTCACACTAACAAATGTTTCATCCTGAGTGAAGTAACCCAGTCACAAAAAGACAAACATGACATGTACTCACTCATATATGGATTTTAGACATGGATCAGGATGGTGCCAGTCTGCACTTCCACTGACAGAGAGTCTGGGAAACAGGAAAGAACCTAAGAGAGATATGCATGGTACCCAAGAGAAGAGGAATGAGGCAAGACCTTCTGAACAGATTGGGAACACAGCAAGGGGTGGGGGGGAGTGGGAGCTGGGAAGAAGAGAGGGGGGAAGAGGAAGAGAGAGTAGGTCATGGGGGAACAGGAAGGTTGAGTCGGAGATAGACTAGGGGGACGAGGGAATCATAGGTTAGAAGACCGATCAGGCACCAGTGTGACCTCTAGTGATCCACAGGGATGACACCAACTGACAAGTTAAACAATATTGGAGAGACCACCTCGAAGGCCCATTCCTGATAATGAACTTGATGTCTATAACCATCCTGGAGCCTTCATCCAATGACTGATGGAAGCAGAGGCAAACATGTGCAGTTAAACACTGAACTTAACCTAAGGAACCCAGTGACAGAGAGAGAGAAGTGATGAGCAAATTGGCAAAGAATGGGCTGGCAAAACCAGCAGAGATGGTTGATCTGAACAGGGGAGAGCTCTTGAACCCCAGACCAACAGCTGCGAGGCCAGCATGGGACAGATCCAGACCCCCTGAATGTGAGAGTCAGTGAAGAGTCCTGGGCAACCTATGGGGCCCTGGGCAGTGGATCAGTGTTTATCCCTGGCATACAAATGGACTTCGTGTGTCCATACCACAAAGAGGGATGCTCTCTCAGCCTGGAGTCTTAGGGGAGTGCCTGGACCCTGCCCTGAGTGAAATGACAGACTCTAGATATCCCCTATGTGGAAGGAAGTGGCAATAGGGTGGGATGCTGGGGGGATGGTGGGGAGTGCAGGAGGAGGGGAGGGATGAGGAACTGGGATTGGCATGTGAAGCAAGCTATTTAAAATTAAAATAATAAAGTTAAAAAAAGAAACGTTTCCTTGCAAGCTTCATTATAGATTAAAGGCAACTTTTTGTTTAAAGTGGGATGCTTTATTGAGGGAAATGCAAAGTGAGTGGAGAAAAGGAAGGGAGAGGTGGGAGATGAGAGTAAATGAGGGAGAGAGACACAGAGAGAGATAGAGAAGGAGAGAGAGTCAGGAAAAGTCATGTCTGCCCCTTCAGAGGAACAGTCGGAAAGAAAGTCTGAATGCAGTTTTAGATAAAAAAAGTGTGGAAGAAAATGTTCACAGAACAAACATATGGGTCCTTGTTTACTACGTGTGTACAAGAATAGTATTCTCTAGCCTAGATCTAAGGGCAGAGCTATAAATGAGTAATACATTAATATTTATTTCATGTCTGTCATCAATTACTTATCATCATTCATTCATATCTTGACCATCCTAATCTCTCTCGTTTAACTAGATAAACTCTTGCCAGTGTTCATAAGGTGATACCAAATATATGCAGAAAGCGTATTTCAGAAGCAAAATGAAAAAAGGAGAGTAACAATTAGTACTTGACAGCCCAAAGAGAAACACAATCATCAGCGTTCCTTGACTTTGGCAACACAATTGAAAGAATGATGGTAACTGATGGGAAATCTGGAGTTGGTTACATTTAGGAACAGAGGCATTAAATTCACTGCAAGTAAGATATTTACAGATTGTCTTCCTTTTCTTTCCATCATGATCTTGCATGTCCAGCTTCATCCTTGAATGATCACAGCACGCAATTGATTCATAAAACATCTGTTTAGCGAACATATAACACATTACTAAGGAAAGAAAAGGAAAAGATTCTTTCATTAGCCACACTAATGAAACAGTTGTGTGCCTTGCTCTTGCCAAACACATTTTATAATACATTTAAATTAAATAATGTATCATAGGAAAAGTAATAGAGTAATATGATTGCTTCAAAACACCTTGATTATATAACACAGGGCGACTATATAGAAAAATTCATAAGATAGTTTTCTCTCCTTGTGGTATAACAAATATACGTTCTTAAAGAGTTGGGTGTTGGAGTTTCAATGTAGAATTTATTGGCCCAATTTAACACAAATAAAAACAGCAATCTGTCACCTTAGCGCTTCAGTAATTGCTCATTTAATTTAAAACTAATGCTCATAATTTATAACAATACATTTATTCTGGGAAAGATATGACATATGTAGCATAAAACAATAAAAATATTTATGGTTCATTTTCTATAGGTAAAATGGCTTTTTCTTGAAATTAGCCTAATCATGTAAATGCACTGTTCTTTTACCCTGCTATTGTAGAGATAGTTAACCAGCTCACACTGAATTATTAGCTAGATCGCTTTAAACTCTTCATTGTAGAAATATATGACAATAAATACGCTTTCATGTGTAAATTTTTCTAAATTGTTACAGAGTAGTATTCTTGAGCCAATTGCTCATCCTTGTGGGAAGGTACATTGGAAACCTGATGAGCTCCAATTTTGTTTAAAGTGTGTACAGCATTCTGAATTAGAGACAAAGGATGTGTTTCTGTACTCAGTGCCTGGTGAAGAGTTCCTCTGGGAATTTTGTAAAATATTGAAGGTATCACTGAGTTTACTCCTTTGTCACTTGAAACTTTAACACCTCTATGATTCCTGACTTCATAAACTCCTGGATATAATTGACTAAAAGAAATCTGCCATTGCAATTGTAATAAACAATAGTTATCACATTCATATTTACAGATGAGTATATAGTATATCCAAGAGTCATCTTGTAAGAATTAAGTATAGTTGTTTTCAAACACTAATTTTCCCACTTTCTCTGGCCCCTATTCCTGGAAGTACATGTTTTCTTAGTATTTAGATTCATTTTCATTATATCATTCTTTTCATCTGTATTTTGTTTCTTAAAAAGTGATATCCAGGGACTACGGAGATATCTTAACAATTAAGAGCATATGCTACTTTTACAGAATACCTGAATTTAGATTCCATCTTCGACAGCCACCCTGAGCAGCTCACACTGCCTGTGGCTGCAGCTTCAGGGTATCTGACGCCCTCTTCTGGTTGCTGTGAACACTACACAAGACAAGGGCAAATAAGACACAGACACATATGCATATGCATAACTAAAAAGTAAATAAGTATTGTAAAAGGAAAGATTTGTCCAGAAGCACTTGTATACTGTAAACATATGGTTAAGAAGTAAGAATATGATGCAGAATATATATATGTATATATATATATATGGATAATGATATATATGAGTATATATGGATAATATATATATATAGTATTTGTAGTACAGAAACTGCACATGTATACATTGTATGGACACATGAAACAGAAACTTTCCTTGAATAAAGCCCCCTAGATAATTATATACCTTTCAGGTTATCATATCTTAAGTAATTTTAATTCTTTTCAAGGAAGGATACATTTTCTTTTAAGTTAGTATTCTGGTAGAATTGAAAACAAGGTAATGCTAGTTACAAATACCCTCCTAAGTAAAATGTCACAGATATAACAGATGTTTGGCTTTTGTAAGTAAGCAGAAATATGACCATTCCTTTGGTTGTCTTCTCAGGGTTTCAGGTCTCCATCCTTAATTGTCCTTTACTTTGATATTTTGTGTTAATCAATGCTAATAGAATGAGTAACAGAACATGAAAATTTTGACATGATCAGACTGGAAGTGAACTAATGAGTAAATATCCTCACAATCTATTAATTGATGTGTTACAGAGCCAAAATTAATATGATATTGATAATTCAAAATATAGAATATTGGTGAATGGACTATGGCTATGTTCTAGAAATAAGAATGAAGCATTTTATTGGTAATGAAAACATACAAAAAATCTCAGAATATTTTAAAAGTTAATTAAATACTACTAAATGAAAATTATCATTAGTGAGCTACTAAACATATTTTAAGTTTTCCTGTCTAAATGTGGATTTTCATAATAAAAAAGTGACACAGAATTTATATACATGAAATTTACAGTGATTGCAAAATTAATGACATAATAATTAGTAGAATAGAAGGTAAAATGAAAGATTATTGGTTAACTTGTTTATCTAATTGGATGTACTGAAAAATGCCCTGCAGATCAGTAGAGCATAATTCACAGTGTGTCTAGTTTGGATTATTCACCCACATCAGGGCATAGAGACAGACCCAGTGAGTTTATCTGTAACTTATACGAGAATGTGTGGCACAGATATCTGTATAGCCAAGAATCCCCACCCCAGCTGGACGGATAACCACTAGTTGTCTTAATTTTTCTATTCCCCACAAATTTACAATTTTTTATATAAGAGACAGTCACTTGCTCCATGTAAGTTTCCCTGCTTTCATAATTAGCAGTGTATAAATATTATTATTTCCAAATGTTTCCACTTAACATCCTCCATATATTTTCCCATATTCCTTGATTCGATTTGCTCAAGGTTGTTGTCTATTCTTTCATACAGTGTTACTGCTTTAGGACACACACACACACACACACACACACACACACACACACAAGTTGTTTATTTTTACTCTTTGCTTTTTGGGGGAATCCACCACCCAGTACACAAATAAGAACACGGACATTTATTTTTTTCTTATGAATGCCCAGTCTTAGCTTGATTTATTTCTAATCAGTTTTTCTTAAATTATTCTGTCTATCTTTCCCCTCTGGGCTTTTGCCCCTTCCCCTCCAGTATGTAAGTATATATATACTTATATATTTTTTTCCTTCTTATTCAATGTCTGGCTGTGTGGTTGAATGGGTGTCCTGTCTTATCCTCATCTCCTTCTCCTTTTCTCATTTTTTTCTCATGCTTCCCTTTCTTCTTTCTGCCTGGTAGCCTGGCCTATATGTCTCCTACCTGGCTATTGGCTGTTCAGCTCTTTACTAGACCAATCAGGTGTTTAAGATGGGCAAAGTCACATAGCCTCACAGAGTTAAACAAGCGAAGCATAAAAGAATGCAACACATGTTTGAATCATTAAACAAATATTCCATAGCATAAAAGAACACAGCACATTTTTGTACATGCATGCATAATACTTCTAGGCATATACTTAATGAAAAAGAGCCTTGTGTATTTTTAATAGCAGAACATAGGTGGTTTTCTTTTTTAATTTTCTTTTTTAAAAGCAATCTTTTTTATCTTACATACCAATCCCAGTTACCTCTCCTTCCCATGTTTCTGCTTCCCCCACTATCCCCCCATCCCACCCCCATCAGTCATCAGAGAGGGTGAGACCTCCCATGGGGAGTCAACAAAGTCTGGTGCATTATACTTAGGCAGGATCAAGGCACTTTCCCCTGTATCTAGGCTTCTCAAGTTATCCCTGCACAGGATATGGGCTCCAACAGCCTGTTCATGCACTAGGGATAAATACTGGTTCCACTCCAAGTGTCCCCAAAACTGCCTGACACATTCAGGGGCTTAGTTCAGTGTTATGAAGGCTCCCCAGCTATCTGTCCAGTGTCAGTGGGCTCCCACTTGCTTGGGTCAGCTGTTCCTGTGGGTTTCCCCATCATGGCCTTGACCTCTTTGCTCATATCAACTGAATTCCAGGAGTTTGGTACAGTGCTTAGCTGTGGATCTCCACATCTGCTTCCTTCAGTTACAGGATGAAGGTTCTATGATAACAATTAAGGTAGTCATCAATCCAAATACAGAGGAAGGATGGAAGGACAGTTCAGGCACCCTCTCTACTACTGCTGGGGTCATCCTTATGGATTCTTGAAAAATTCCCTATTGCCAAGTTTCTCACTAACCCTATAATGGTGCTTCTATCAAAATATTGCTCTCCCTCTCTGTCTTCCCCCAACTCAACCATCTCATTGCCTCATGTTTTCTTCCCTCCCCCCCAACTCCCAATTGACTCAAGAGATCTTATGTATTTTACTTCCCATGGGGATCCATGTATGTCTCTTTTAGGGTTTTTCTTGTTACCTAGTTTACCTGGGGTTGTGGACTGTAGGCTGGTTATCCTTTGTTTATGTCTAATACCCACTTATGAGTGAGTACATATCATGTTTTCTTTCTGTTCCTGAGTTACCTCACTCAGGATATTTTTTTCTAATTCCGTCCATTTACCTGCAATTTCAAGATGTCATTTTTTTAACATCCGACTAGTACTCCATTGTGTAAATGTACCACATTTTCTTTATCAGGTTTTCAGTTGGGGGACATCTAGGTTTTTTCAGGGCTCTGGCTATTATGAAGAATGCTGCTTTGACTATAGCTGTGCAAAAGTCCTTGTGATATGATTGAGCATCCTTTGTGTATATGCCCAAGAGAGGTACTGTTGGATCTTGAGGTAGAATGATTGCCAATTTTCTGAGAAACGGTTATAAATAGTTCATGTTTTCATATAAATAAAGTGTCAGGACAGAGTGGATATGGTTAGGTAGCAATGGAAAGTTTTAAGAGACATTGTCTTTATTGTCTCCGAGGCTTACATCTTCAATTACAGATATTGACATCTTTCCCTTTAACCTGTACATTATCATTTACAACTGTATGCTCAGGAATACAAATATATCCTTATAAGTAAGTTTCAACCTCTGAATTGTAAGTGTTGGTTTTGACATTAGCTTCCAAGATTCTTAACTGTTGTTCTCATAATCCTGAAAACTGCATGTAATGACCAACTTTTGAAAAATAAGTTCTCATGCATATATTTTATAAAGTCACTGATTATATGCTAATTTTTAGATGTAAGCATATTTCACATAGTTTCCTTGAACTAGTGCTGTGTTCCCCCTCAATTGGTACATATTCCTGGCTTATTTGTACTAGTAGCTGGGTTGTCAGGGATTCTTGAACAAGTACACAATGTATTTCAAAGACAACCTTTTCTCCTTCAATAGTAAGAAAAGAACATAATCAAAGCCAGAATTCATATTTTAGCTGTCTATCCAATATGCTTTAGTGATTGTTCATAATTTCAAAGGTGTCCAAAATGTTAGGATATATGCATATATACAAATAATTTATTAATGTACAATTATCAAATCCTTTAAGATGAAAATTCTTGATCGACAGTCAAGGATTTATAAAAATAGTAACAACAATCTTCACATAGTGCAATTCAATATTTTAAAGCTAATTTTGTCTTTCATTTCATGTTTGTTTAGTATGCATTTCTGCTGGAATTGTTCCCACATTTCAGGAATGAAAGTGAGCAGTGGATGACTTGGCTTGTCATTGTTCTGATTAATTTTGTGACGGTGAAAATAACAAATCCAGAACTCAGCCACGTGAAGTTAGCTGCTCTGGCCTCTATAGCCCATCAATACTGAGCTCAGGTTAGTTTTCATCTTGCCACAAAACAATGTCTCTTTGGCTGTCAATTTAAAAATCCTGAAGCAACACTTGGTAAAATGTTATGAGAAAAAAATACCAATTACCTGTTTGCTTTGAAACCACATAATTGTAAAAGGTTGCTTTTATTCTTCAAAAGATAAAGTTTGAATATACTGAAATAGAAGAGTAGTCAGTCTATCTGGAAATACCTAACTTAGGAAATCGACAGTCCATGGTAGTGAAAAGCATTTTCATTTATGTTACTTGTTTTCTTTCCTTCAGCTATTCGGACCTGCATACTGAAGAGTGATAGCTGTGTCAACATCTTAACAATATACAGTGATCTTACAAGTAAAATGCAGATGAGGATCTATTAGAGCAAATATGTGAACGTTTATCAGTTATTCTAATGAAGATTAATCACAAAAAAAGAGGAATGTTTTTTCAGGAAACATCTTGAAACTCAAAAGTTCATAGAATATTTTGTTTCAGCAATAATAAAATGTGAATTTATGTGTGAGTTCCTAAACTTCAGTGAGTTTCTGTTTGTAGGAAGTTTCTTTACTCAGGCTAGAGTTAGTTCTTCATCATACATAAATAAGAACCTGGCATATATAAAAGCTTCAATTTGATGAAATGTTGAATATTAATGGAACTATAAAATAGCAGATCAAGAAAATACACACACACACAGAGACTTATAAACATACACATGTATGCAAGAGTAAAATCATTTAACTGACATAGATTAAGAGTAAAATCATAACATCATAGTTTGCAGAAGAAAAAACCCTCCATATCTGCTTATCTAGGCAGACTTTTCACTTTTCAGACAGCTGCTCAAGGTGAAATTTAAGGACTCAAATTTCCTGTCTTAATCTTCAAAACTCTTATATTCTAAATTTATAGATTCAGTGTCTGTATATTTAAAAGACCAATCATAAGGCACTGGAAACTTGACCTAAAGAACTATTAATATATTCTGTGAAGCTAATGTTTCCCTATAGGTTGTGAGTTTGAAGAACATAAATGTTATTTTCTCAAGAACTGTCTCACAGAATTTTGTGAAACTCAACAATGTACACCATCTTAATGATACCAACTGTATCTAGAGAGACCAAAAGGATGAACTAGACCTACAGTACTGTGTGTAATGTTTGTTTTATTATCTTTAACATGTGATGTGTGTCACAATTGAAAATTATAAATATAGCCAGGCGTTGGTGGCACAGGCCTTTTAATCCCAGCACTCATGAGTCAGAGGCTGGAAGATCTCTGTGAGTGCAAAGCCAGCCTGGTCTACAGAGCAAGTTCCAGGACAGGCTCCAAAGCAATACAGAGAAACCCTGTCTCAGCAAACAAAAGCACACACACACACAAAAAAAGAAAGAAAATTATAAAACAATCTAGTGAGACAAGAGGAATGAAATCTGGGAAATGAAATTCCATTCCAGAGTCAATCTTACTAATGGGATTCAAAGCTGTGATATGAATATGGAAAAGAACTCAGAGACATTGCAGAGTCCATTGTTGTCAGGAAGAGATAGGCTGGCTACTGTAACAATAAAGTAGTAATAACAATAAAATAATAGTAATAATAAAGACACACTGGATCAGGAAGAAAATGGCTACCCTTAAAATTCAGGCATTTTCTGGTTCAAAATAAAGTCATATTTCATCAGCATGAAATGGACTTCAGGAAGAGAGACCCCCTGAGAAAATATCAACAAAAGATTAATTTTGCATGGATATCTTTTTATGATTAGAAAATTCACTCATATAATTTATAATATAGCACTTACTTTAAAAATACAAACAGGTATTTTCATTCTTTAATAATCTATACAAAACTCCTATATTTATTTTTGAAAGAATAAAGATCAAAATACCACCAAAAATATTACCCCAATCAAAATACAAATCAATTATGTATCAATATATATAAATGTGAAGACAAACTTAAACTAAATGAAAGTAGTTCCAAAACAATGAAATACAATCAAAGATTTATACATGCAAAATATATTTCAAATATCTCAATAAAGCCTTGTTCCTACAAAAGTGCCAAGATGAACCATTAGAGCACCATGTTTTGTTTTGATTTTCTCTAAATATTACTTGTTTGTTTTTACATTTACTGCTTTTAACTTTACATGTAAAATAATTTTGTAGTTTAATATTTAAGATTTATGCCAATACCATGTACTCAATAATAAAAAAGATATATAGCCATTTCTTTGTGTATATGTCTATAAAATAGAATTTATACATCAGTCTAGAACTGTATCTAGAATTTAGTAAACATTTTTCTATGTTACCTACCTAAATCTTTCTCCCTTGTTACATTTTGAAATAGAATTTCCTTTTATTTCATGCTTTTGAGAAATGAGGATATTGCATGGAGAACTTTGAAAAAAATAGTATAAATTATGTCTTTGAAGGGTGTTGCCTTTTAATTTGGAATTTAGTCATTCAAGTACACATCTTAGAAGTCACAAATCTTAGGGCTTGTCATTGTGTCACCTTATGTTTTGATGTATTGTGTTGCACTTGTTATTACTGTTGAATTTTTAACATGCTGACTGGACTTCTTTTCTCAAGAGCACTTAACAGGACCAATAATTATTCACTTACTGCTCTGTGTTTTCCCCACCTGAGTGAAGTTCCAGATTTTCAAGAACACATTTCTATTTCCTTTCATTTTTATCCAAAGGTTTTTTTTATCTGTGCTGTGTGTGCTTGTGTGCGCGTCCACGAGTGAAAAAATGTGTGTGTTCGTATGTTTGTGTGTGTGTATGCTTATGTAAGTGCACGTGTGTGTGCAGGTGTGTTTAGAGCCCAGAAGAAGGCACGAGATAGTCTAGTGATATGAGTAGTTGTGACCTGCCTGACTTGGCTGCTGGAAGCCAAACCCAGGTCCTCTCTAAGAGTAGTAGTACATTGTCTTAATTGTATGTTTTCCCTTTTATAGTCAGCTTCCTTGTACATAAATCTAATGTCCATTAAACATTAGCAAAGGGATAAAAGGGATAATAAATGCAGGTCTGTATATGAACTAACAGAGAGACCTGATAGAAGTAGACAAGTAGCCCTAATAGTTCAATTAATATAAAATAAATTGCTTGAAATTTTAGATAAGATTTAAGAGTTTCTTGATTTATCTTTTATCTACATGTTAATGTGGACCACAGTTATGTGAACATTGTACGTTAATAGCTCTGGTTTTTCAAACGTGCTTGCCCACAGTTGTCACTGCTTCTGTTAATGTTGTTTTTATCTTATGGCACCACTTAATTAATTTCAAGTAAATATATAAAAGATTATTTAGCATCATTTACAAAGAACTTACTAAATAGAATAAAGTAATTTAAATTTTATTCTATTTTCCTCATTGTAAACATTAGAAAGAATTTAGCAATGTAAGTCACTAATTACTGTCTAGTGTGTAGGAGTGAACCCTATGAGGGCGGATAGCTTTGTGGGGTTCACTCCTACACAAATGCAATTTTCTTACATTTTGTTTTTCTTATTTCTACCTTTACACCTTCAAGCAAAACAGTGGTAGAAACCTAAATGCTATGAACTCTTTAGTAGCTTTTATACAATAATAAATAATTTACCATTAAATTGTTGGTAGAAAAATGCACTAATGGATGAATTAGTTAGTATTAAATTAAATTTATTTTAAACTAAATTAATATCTCATATAGTTATAGTACAATGTATTCCTAAACATATACCATGGACTTTATTTAAATAAGTCTTTATAGGATTTATTTTCCATCATATGGAGATGTGTGTGTGCTTTCTCACACATGTGTTCAAAAGTGAATAGTGTGTGTTTATATGCATGTAATGTGCACTTGTGAGTGAAGATGGATGCAGAAGGAGAAGTCAGTTTCCTTGAAGCCAGAATGAGAGAGTGTGTGAAGCATTCAAAGTGGATGCTGTGAATTGAACTCAGGTCCTTTCTAAGGACAGAGGGGCGTTGTAACAGCTGAAGCATGTCTGTAACCCCCAATTAAGGCTTTATAATATGTGTAAACAAAAAACACATATCTGAATTTATTTATGATAACTTCTGCTGTAATGCACATTTAATTTCTTGAATAAAGTATGTTTGTGTGCTGATCTTAAATTAGCTTCTCAGTGCATATGTGACTGTGATTGGGAGTTGCTTGGGAAATACCTAGCAGGCAGTGCCCTCGTGGACAACACTTGAGGAGGGGGAGGGGGTCAGAGTGTGGAGGAGGCTTGAGTATGTGCAGTGTCTGGAAAACAGATCCAGAACGTGCATCAGCCTAGCTGGGTGCCTCCTTCCTGCTGAGATCTGCTAGAGGATTAGGCTCCTCCCTTCTCTGAGGCAGCTGTTGCTTGTTTGCTCTTAGAACAGAGTTGCTCTGTGAGAAACTGATCCTCACTTCATAAAAAGAGCCCTGGAGACACAGAGTATGGAAAACTTCACTTGTTTGCTAAAAATATAGGTTACCAAATCCTTCAAGAGACCCCTGCTGAGTGCTTTATATTACCTGCCTGATAATTCATAGCTCTAAGGACCTGCCTCTGTCTAGTAAATAGAAAAGTCAATAGTGTTTCTTAAAGTACATATAAAGGAAAGTATTCTAAGTGGAGTGAAGTGAGCCGGTCTAAATTACTGGGAAATGTAAACAGTTTTTACTTTCAAAAGTCAGCTGAAAGAATGGAACTTTGACAAGCTTTCTCTGAGCAATGTTAATATAAACTTTACTTTCCAGATGGAATTGTTTCTCAGCTTCTAGTAAAATCTATGCAGGCCTTTAGTGTTAAACCGATCTATAGGTCAATGTGGGAGGCTGTTGGCTTCAGTTTCATAGGTCAATAATTCTGAAATCATAGAAGTTCCTATAGCTAATGTCAACTTTTTGCATAAATTAAGGTTGGTAATTTGGGATTGTTTTATAACTTGAATGTTTCAAGCATCTCACAAATCCATGGTGTGGAATATAAAAGCAGATAAAGGTCAGACATATGTATACAATTTAAATGGTTTCTCAGTTAATTTCTCTGGAATACTGATGCTATGCATTTGGCATTGTACATGCAACAGTACTAATACACATAGTACCTCTGCTTTAGCAGTTGTAGTAGTTAGTATTCTCTAGTGAAACATAACTGAAAAAATAGATGTATGTATATGTGTATATGTATGTATGCATACATGTATGTTAAATAAACATATATGTATGTGATTTATTAGAGTGACTTTCAGGCTATGGTCCAGCTTGTCCAACCATGGCTGTCCTCTCATGAAAAGTCTAGGAATGCAACAGTGGTTCAGCTAACAAGGCTGGATGTCTCAGCTGCTCTTCAGTATACATCACAATCCTGAAGAGTTAGGCTCTAATGCCAGTGAAGGCATGTGCTTGGTTATGAACTTGCAAGTGAGAATGAAAGCATGTAGGCAAAGAGCAAAACCTTTCCCTTCCACATACTTTATATAATCTGCCATAGGAAGATCTGGCCCAGTTTTAGGATGGGTTTTCATACTTCAGTTGATCTGGATTTAAGGTGAGTCTTCCATCTCAAATAATCCAGTTGAATAAAAAAATGCCTCACAGGTATACACAGTTGCTTGGGTTTTAGTTAATTCCAGATACAGATACACTCAAGTTGACAACAAGGAATAGCCATCACAGAAATTTATTATCTTTTAATAAAGAAAAATATTGATTCACATTTCATTTTATTCCTTCATTTCTTTATTTTCATACCTCCTCATTTCCTCCTATTTCTTCTCCTTTTTTCAGATTTATGTTTTAAGAGTTATTGAAGGATCATAAAAGTTGTTTAAAATAAAGCAAAGCTTCAGGGTTAGATAGAGGCCCTCTTGTCTAATCCAGATACTGCCAAAATCCTTCTGGGAGCTGGAGGCAGCAGAATGTTCTTCTCCATGCTCCAAAGACCTACAGCAGCTCCCTCCTGAAATCACATTTATGAGAAGCTTCCCCAAGTGATGATATCACTGAGACATTTACAGGACCCCACCCATTCTGAGACATAACATGATTCCACTCAACTCAAAGGAGCGTTTACCAGAGAATGAAAGACCATTTCTAAAAGATACATAGAAATGTAAAGCTCCCAAAAGGGCCAAAAGAGCATTTTAGGATCACAACTAGTGGTATTAATTCACACAAAAAACATGATAATATTTACTGTGAATTGATGTGTGTGTGTGTGTGTGTGTGTGTGTGTGTGTGTGTGTGTGTGTGTGTAGAGGGGTGTTCCTTAATGTGTCATACAGGGAAGCAAACCACGCAAACAGATTAGAATGAAAATCTGGTGCAGAATGACTTTGTCAACCTGAATCAGACTTTGGGGAGTCTAATGCCAGGCCATTTGTTGTCAACATATTAAAAACACAGTACAATTTGGGAAAAGGTTTCCAGGCAACAATAAGTCCAATCAGTCCAACTCCAGGTACACAACAAAGCTTGAGATGTGATTACACAGAAACTCCTTTACAAAGTACATGTGACCCTAAGGGTGGGTTCTATAGCAAAAGACCTGGAATCTAGTATGTACTCTGATTAACAGCATAGAGGTCAGCAGGCCATAAAGTACATGCGATATATCCTCTGTGAATGGCTAATGGTCTAGAAATGGAAGAGTCTGGGTTGATCATTCTTGGTAATTTGGAAGAGGTATGTCTCTGTAGTAACAGGTGGGTGAGGTCTGTCTCCAAAGATAGGAAAAAAAAAAGATCATCATGTCATTAACAAAATCACTCTTAGCTTTCTGGATGGAATGCAGACATTTGGTTTTGTCTCCTCCATTGAGGAGACACCCCTGCATAATTAACATTCCTCTTTTTCTTAGTGCTTCTCTATGAGTACAAGGGGTTCTGTGCTCCCAACAATTGACTAAAGATAGAAAAATGTATGAGTAATTAAAGTATTTCAATTTTCACTCCGTGGTCATTCAATTTTCACAAAAAAAGATGTCTTCATATTTAAAGATCCCAAGAATATCCTCGGAGATGGTCATTTCCTAGATGAACCCCAATAACCTAGCTAAGTCCAGTACAGGCAGTGATATTTTTATGACTAAGTGACTGAGGACTATTTCTCTAATAGGTATACAATATACTATGTAATTCAAATTTTGTACACTGTGGTATAAGTGGATAATGCTGGCTTTTCCATGGTCCCCAGGTTGTCAGAGGCACTTTCCAAGGTGGTACACTCCCCATCTTAGCAATTCAATAAATTGACTCTAGGTAAGAGAATATTTTTAATCATTCATTTAAGAAAATAAAATAAATTAATAAAAATGAATTGTCATTTATGGGAAAGAAAATGTTTTTTAACCAAGGGTGTGGAGATAGCAAGATGACCCTGTTGGGAGAAATTAAACTAAATTCTTAAACAATGTCTTTAAGGTATTTCCAAACATATCCAAATATTCCTACCAAGGTAAGAATTCACTTTTTCTATGTAAAAATACAGGGGAGTTGCTTTACACACACACACACACACACACACACACACACACACACTACTACAAGAAAAAAATGCCACAGACTTTACTAAGAAATTGATATATTAAAAACAACCATTGCAAAAATTTAAACTGATGTAAAATGATTACATATTGTGAATATTTTAAACATTATTTGTCTTTAGGGTACATAAAGAAAATTTACAAGTTAATGAACCAAAAAGTTAAACATATTTATTAAAAATTAGATGATAGGCTTGGTCAGATATTTTGAAGTAGAATACATGAAAGTAAATAACTAGATTAGTGGATATTAAATGATAGAAAATAAAAGTTACAATGTAAGGAACCCACAATTCCAAAACTTCTCTGATGCATAGAATAATGGCATCCCAATACAATGTCAGCTCAGAGTATAAAGCAGACACAGTGTTTTATAATCATTGGGGCAGTTTTCAGTCAGTGTATTCTGGCCATATAACACAGTATTTTCTAATAAATTCCTGAGTATATCACAAAAGCATGATGCTGAATTAAGAAACTAAAGTTCTGGACAACATAAATGGAAATAGCATGTGCACTATGTAGTAAGGTTTTTTTGTTATGTGTTCTTTTTTGTTATTTTCCAGGGTCCATATCTAGGAATACTAAAGATAAAAACCAAAATAATAGCTTTCTGATGCAGCCTGGGGAGTATATACCAGAGGAATGTGAGGAAACAATTTGAAGGTATTCAAGAGATGCAAGAATTATTGGGAAAATGGTTCTTAGCTGTATGCAACTTTAAAATTTAATGAAAATGTGATCAAAATGCATAGATTTATTGGATCTGAGCCACATTGGCAAATGTGAGGTAAATGTTAATGAGAGTAGTGACTAGTTGTCTTAAATATGTTACTTTTTTGCCTACTATCTGAGCATTGCTCCATAGTTCCTGCATTCACTGGATAATATTGGGCCCAATAGGTAGAATAAGGAATAAGAACAAAAGTTTTCTCACCAAAAATATAAAGATCCCAGAATCAATTCAGTGTATTGTGAGCAATCTTCCCCTTTCTTAGGAGAAAAAAAACAAAAACAAAAACGAAAAAAACTTTGTATAGTGGTTCTGATAGCTGGAAAATACACTGATTAATGGCTGGAGAAGAAAGACAATTTAGTCTGCTTAGTCATGAGTCTGCGTGTCCATCAGGTAGGACCAGTACTAGCAATTTGGTTTATAACTGATGGGAATTACTGATATTTTTTGAAGTGGTTAAGTTATCCAATAGCAGTGACTTGAGTGAAGATTTAAAGCATTTATACAATTTCCAGGCTTCTTAACTGATACCTGGTTCTGCTGGAAGCAGCCATCTGGGATAAGTGGAGAAACTCTGCCACATTCATTATTAGTTCCTTACAAATAAAGACAAAGAAGAAAAATGGATAGATGTCAGCATCTACGTATCCACAGTTTTCCTGTGAAGGGTAAAACACGACATTCTTATTGCAGTAATATTGATTGATCAGTTATTCCATGGAGAAAGATAAGGCCAAACAAGAGCATGTTTTTTTTAAACCTAGGTCAAGAATGTACCAAGAACATACACACATTATTAATGCTAAGTGGCCTAAGAAGATGAACTCAACATTTTAGAAACTTCAACTGCTTGGAGATGGTTACATGAAATCAGTAAAATGTGTGTATCTGTATCGATATATTTTTGCATATGTGTGAGAGAAGTAAGGGTGAGGAAAGGAGAAAGGGGAAAAAAGAGGGAAGGAGGGAAGCAGAAAAACTTACAAAACTGACCTCACTATATCATGCTCCCTCATACCCACAATTATAGCTGCCTTCACTGGGTACTCATCCACAGACTGTGTGAGCACCAGGCTTATCTCATTCTAATGGGGTAAGATTACTTATAGTGTGTGGGTATTAAATTCTTCGGAAATGTAATGAGCCTGCACACTCATGTTCTGCGGTACTTGCTCTCACGAGCTCACTGAACAAAATGTTCAATTTTTAATCATTTTGAGCCGATATTTTAAAATTTGTTGTTATTAAACATTCAGTGGTAGAGACCTCTCATGACAGTATTTTCAAAGCTGTGAAACATTTGACACATATTCATTCTACTGTTGATAAACATCAAAGATGACTCCCGAATTTAACTGTTGCAGATGGTTTGACCGTGAACATGGAGATACAGGTGTCTCTACCACACATTGTCTTAGAGCTCTTCATGCATCCATATTCACACTAGGCAAACTTTCACTCTTTCTTATGGCAGATCTAGTTTTGGTTTTAAGAGGAACAACCATATTGATTTTCTATAGCCATGAAATCAATACTACTCTGTCACACAGGTCACTTAGTCCTAACTAAAGTCCCATTTTATCATTTTACTTTGGGTTTTATCCCTTGAATTGTTTTAAGGGAACTTTCAATGCACTAATAACAAAAATAAAATAAGGGTAGCCAGGAGTATTGATTTATATTCTTTGACAATAAATATTGATTTATCCATTGCTGTTCTCTTCTCAATGAGTATCGAAGTTTTAATTCTTTGAGTGGGTCCTAATTGTAACTCATATGCAGGGTTTGTATTTTATAAATAAACCTGGATTACTTATCAATCCAGACACATAATAAAACATGAGATTGATATACAACAAAATAACTCAGAACACTACAGGCGAGAACAGAGTCTGGTGCATAAGGATATAGCTTGTATCAGATCTCGGGTGTGTCACTGAGATGATGAAAATGAGAAGAAGGTGACATTAGTAGAGCATTAACCAAGTGATGATGTCTCCACTGTATCCTGAGGGATGACTTAGCTTTCAGACAAACTTCCACACAATTCCCAGATCCCTGGAAGAGACCATGCCCAAGAATAAAAGCTGTAGTAGAGAGGCATGAAGCAGAGTTGTGTCTAAAAATTCCCACTTCCAATCAATAGGAAAACACCAAGCCAAGGGAAATGCAGGGAAAGAAACAGGAATCTGTCATTAAGTCAATGGCATTCACCTTCAGAGTACTCTAACAGGAGAGATTCTGTTGATCCTACCAGTCGAGAATAAGACTACTACCACAGTTTAAAGACAAATTTGAAGCAAGCTTTAATTAAATACTGCCTAGGTGGATGGTCTCTGGCCAGGCCCATTTCCAGGTTCCCAGGAAATGACCCCCAAATTATGGTTTGCAGAGTCTTAAGAAGGAAAACCCTTAATTCATTGAATTTTTTGTCAGGTCCAATCAGAGGCAAGCATGCATCCTGACATATCTCTAGCCTACATCCAATTAGGGGCAAGTCATCCTGATATATTTCCTGCCTTTGAACCTCTTGTCTGCATGTGGTCAAGCACATCCAGTGCAGATGGGTAAAAGAAACATGTTTAGGGGAATGAAACCATGACTTGTTATCTATCATAAGCAATAGCCTCCAGAATTTTAGGAACAATCTGGTCTTGAGCAAGTGACTTGTAGATCAGAGACATTTCTCTTTCGTGGATCTTTTAGGCACAGTAATTGAAACTTAAAGTGTAACTTTTGCTCTTAAGGTTCTATCCCTGAGGTTCTCAATGTAGTCTTCTGATCAGAGTGCTGGTAAGAGAAGAGTTGGCCTTTGGCTGTTCCTCTTCCTTGTCCATTCTAGGTCCTCTCCTATACTAAAAAGAGTAGTATATGCTGCTTTTGCCTTTGACATTTTGGAAAGCACAGATTTCTACTCTAGAGAGATATCAGTACAGAGCTGGGTACCACATTGTTCTCATCCTTGGGAAGAAAGTGGGCAGAAGGGAAGCCAAGTGATGTTATCCAAAGCATGACTTCAACCTCTCATGTTTACTGTAATAACAAAAAACAAAAAACAAACAAACTGTTACTGAAAGTGATGGGCATGAATTAGCATAAGACATAATAAGAACAATTTCCCTTACCTGAAGAAGCAGCATAATACTTACATGTCAACTTTCTTCAAAATAATTTTGATTTATGTCCCATGTAGGGTTATACCTATTTTTAATTGCAGTGCTTCAGAGGCAGAGGTAGGTGGATCTCCTAAAATTCAAGGTCAGATTGTTGAATGTGGCAAGTCTCTGGGCAGTCAGGACTATATAGAGAAATATAATGTCAAAGAAACACACAAACAAAGGAACAAACAAACAAAAACCCAAAAGCCTTCATTTATCAAAGTACTGCTTTATAAAACTAAAAATAAAGTACAGGTTTACATCTATGATTAGAGTTAGTAAAAACCTAAAATAAATGTTAAGTTTCAGACCTGGAACAAACAGCTGAGGTGCCTATTTAACATATTAATGCTGGACCTGGCCACCAGGTTTTCCAAGCATCCCTTAGTCTACCTATTACAGGATATGGCTTTTATATCCCACTTGGACTCTGAGGTTGGGCTGCCCTTCCCCCAGAGACTCTTCCCTATATAATCCAGACATTTTGGACCTCTGTCCTCCTGTGTTCCCTACTCTCCTACCGCCTGTCCCGCCCCCTCTCCCCACATGGCCCAGTTTGGTCATGTCCACTCTGAGCTCTCCCTGATATCCCTACCTCTGACTAGGCTTTCCCCTACATCTAAAACAAACTTTCTCCCACACCATACCTAGAAGCATTCATGTCCTTTCCATTCTTTATTTTTTCATTCAGTAAAGTGCACAGAGGCGTTGATCAGCTGTAAACAGTACCAAGCAATTAAAGAACAGAAATTAACACAAGCTTCCAGGAACTCAATCTGCTAAAGAGACTTTTGAGGCACTGGGGACAATTTCTTTGGATGAAATGAGACTAGCAAATCTCTGTGCTGAGCCTGAGGTCTCATGGGTCCTGATGTACTTTGTTCATTTAACTAAGAAAAGCAGGAGGACAACCTGGGAAGAACTGAACTGGCTTAATCTGGAAAGAGGATCTAACAGGCTCTGGTTCAAACAGATTTTCCCACTACTCCTCTTGGCCCTGAGGACTCTGAAGTGAAAGAACAGCTCTAACCCACAATGGCTCACACCAGGTGACCCTGGTTGAATAGTTTATATTATAATGCAGAAAAATACAAACCAAACAACTTTACCATGTCCTAAGATCTCTGTGTAAAGAAAATAGGAGAGGGGAGACTCAATGTATGAATTAATTGATGTAAACATCAACCCCATTATCCTTTATCATTTCATCCACAAACGGTGTCATTGAAAACATGGTTGAAGGCAGGCTGTCTGCAACATACACTTTGATTGCAGTAGATTTCCTGGCACTGCTTCTTATCAACCCCACTGTTTAGTTATTGTCTATAGAGTGGTTGAGATTTCTAAGTAAGGGTAGGTTAGATAGGAGGCTGTGCCCAACTTTTAGAACAATAGGGTATACAAGGACTATAGGATACATTGTAACAAAATAGAAATAAAAGCTCCACTCTCCCATGATATATAGGTTTTATAATTTATTTCAGACACTTTAATAAGCCTTGTGATCTTTGCTGGTCAGCTTAAATGACCTACTCCTAAAATAATCTTCTTCATCTGCTGCTTCCAGATCAGTGTTGGTTGATCTTGAATGTCACCAAACTGCTGACAGTAGTGTTAGGAAGTTGTGAACTCTTCCTTTAGAAAAGGACATTTGGATGCTGTGCTATGTTCCAGAAAATTTCTTGGAAGGCATGACTCCTGTTAAGCCTATGTATGGGAAATCTTTAGTAACCTTTAGTACCTCTAAATTCTGCAATTGTGTACAGTGGTTCCAGGTATAACATTGCTTACTTGTGATAGGTACTTACTCAATGGTGGAACATATACAAATGATACTGTTTTGTCTGGTTAAGAAGATAAACTTCTTTACCTGTTCATGGGACTCTTTTCCTCCTATTTGGTTGCCTTTTCCAGCCTTGATGTGAGGACTTTTGCCTTGTCTTAGAGTGTATTGTTTTTTCCTGCCATCTCTTGAAAAGGAATTGGGGGAGGTGGATCTGTACGAGAGAGGAGGTGTGTGTGGCAGGGAGAATTCACCTGCAGGCTTTATTGCAGGCAAGGGAAAAGAATCAGTCAGCAAGAGACTAGAATGAAACTTGGTTCAGTCTGATTTTATTGTATCCAGAGCTGGACCAGAACTTCTAGAAGCCCAGATCATTTTACTTAGTCATATTTAAACACAGAATATTTTTTTGAAAAAATATTCAGATAACAATTAACTCAGTCCTAAGTATAAAATAATTTAAGACATGTTTGCACTGAGATTCCTTACAAAGTTCATCTAGCTTCTTTCATAAGTGTGGGTACTGTTAACTCAAAGACAGTGTTCAAGATTTAGGGTTCTGGGAGTTTGACTGAGATATACATAATGTTTATGGCTATTAGGATTGACCTGGCCCTAAGATAACATAGAAGTCACTTAGGATGTTGCAAAACACAAGTGACATCATTCATAAAAGTGGGTTTTATGGCCAGGTGTTGGTGGCACATGCCTTTAATCCCAGCACTTGGGAGGCAGAGGCAGGTAGATCTCTGTGAGTTCGAGGCCAGCCTGGTCTACAAAGCGAGTCCAGGACAACCTCCAAAGCAATACAGAGAAACCCTGTCTTGAAAAACAAATACAAAAAGTTTGTTTTATGGTCTAAAAGTAAGGCAAGATTTAGGAAAAAGGTTTTGGATAAGTAAAAACATGAATTCTCATTGACATGGGCAGAGCCTGTGTCATCAGATAGCAAATGGTCACTTGTTGGTAAATCTACATCATTCCTAGCATTCCAGAAGGAAAGGAACAGCTGCACACCTCATTCCATTGAAGAAGTAATATATATGTTTAACTTTCCTGGCTTCTCCAGTGCTAGTCTGTGATCACAAGTCCTTTTTTTCCCAGTATAATGGGGGAACGACTGGGAGAAGTAGGGAGGAGGGGGAAAAGTGGTCAGGATGTATGGTGTGATAGAAGAATCTATTTTCTTCTTTTTTCTTTTTTCATTAAAGATACTTTCTATGAACAACCATTGTATTTCAGGCAGGAAATGGACAGACAATCATTAGTGGCATATAAGAACTTCCATGCTCCCTTCTTGTATAGACTACTAAAGTCAGAAAGGCGTCATAAAACCCAATGCAGTCTTCATTTGATACTTTGAAAAAGGAGAAGAGCTTAGAGCAGGGGCTGACGTTTCACATTCAGGAAATGAAATGAAAATGGGAGAATTATCAATCTGAAGATCCACAATCTTTTATAAAAGTAAAACTGCTTCTCTTTTAATAACATTCAATGTTGTCGCTGCAAAGTCCAGATTTCCCAATAAACTGGCAAAACTAATTTTAGGGGGCCAGGTTCCAACAGGTATCTGATTTTAAGGGAGTGAGGTCTATATTGATGGTACGGGGAGGAAGATATAAAGATGAATTTAGAATTTTCCCACACCACAGGACATTTTGTACCTTGGTGACAACATATGTCAGCTCCAGGACATCTCTCCTGGGAGTCAATGGGAGGCTTTCAAAAGTATCAGGAAGAGATGTTTTCCATCATCAATTCAGCGTGGGAGACATTTTTTTGGTGACACATAATTCTTCCCTACAAAACAATGTATTGTTATGTGTAACAACAACATAGCTTAAAATAAAAAATAATACAAAAGAAAATCCTTCATTTTTATAAAATGTGATAAAAAATAGGATTTCAAACTGCACCATCACCATAAGTACACAGTCAATCAAAAATGCACACACTTCACTTGGCATTTCCAGAACCTTCAGGTT
>NW_024434120.1:0-17872 GCF_017639785.1 Mesocricetus auratus | reverse complement strand
ACACACACATGTCTTAATATTTTCTTAATGTATAAGGACCTATATGGAGGGAGCAATTGCACAGTTGAGAAAGAAGAAAAGGATGACTATCTTTTCCACTTCATTCCTTGCTGGCTGTGGCATGTTATACTACCAGTTAGCACAATTCTATTGGATAGCTGTTAGCTGTTAACAAGTGTTTCTTCATGTACCCTTAATATTTTCCATCAGATGAAAATTACGGAATGTCCATAAAGTGTCAATATGAGGAAATGGATATCAGTAAATGAACCATACAATAATGATGAGATTACCATGCATAGGGTATGGTGACATGTCTCTGATCATGGTACCATAAATTAGGGACAGAATATATCAGGAGGCTTATGCAGGTTTTTACTACATAAAACTGTATCTGAAAAAATAATATAAATATAAATTAAAAAGAGAAATTGTTGACAGGGCAATCTGTGGAAATATGGGATGACATGGCCCAGTGAGTTCTTAAGTCTGGTCTCCCAGAGGTGTCATTTGGAGATATGAAATTCTCCTCTGTTTGGAAGACAAACATGGATTTTCTGCAACAAGCAAAACCCTCTCTTATCATCTAGTAAGCCAAGGCCTTGGAGACAATTATTGACCTCTGATCATAAAAGGCTTCAGTGTAATTCAGCGAAGCTTTTCATTCATAAACATTTGATTACTTCCTGGGGGGACTTCATGGAGTCTGGTCTCACTGGAGACCTAGTCTTCAATTCAACAGTGTGCAGAAACAGTCTTATTATATTAGTGGGACTACTCAGAGTGGAGTGTCTAGACCAAACATTGGAATTTGCATGTCAATGAAACTTTGTAAGGTATTTGTTATCCACCTTCATAATATTATGGCAGGTTTGTGATGATGTCTCTAAAGGAGAATTTGACAAGAATAATTCAGCCATGCATTATTCAACAATGAAACAAATGAGCTCTGGGACTGCCTCATCATCTTCACTGAACAATTCTCATATAACAAGCATTAATTCTTTCTATTGAAATGGTTACCATATAGGTTATAATTTCATCCTTAGTTTGTTTCATATATCATCTGAGCTTTTGGATTTCTAAACATTTAGGGTATCCTTTTGTTTCCCAGAAGCAGAACATTCTCGGGTCCCAGTCCCAACACGGTCTCTTTGAATCACTTGTCAGCAAAGCTGTGCTCCCAGTTTTCCAATCCAAGTGCATTCTATTTCGTAGTTCTGGCTTACTGTCCTGCCCTTGCCCCCCTGATATCAGTATCAAACACCTAAAGAAACATTTTGTCTTCCACCTAGGGCTTTTCCAGTGTGCTGTAATCCTGTATGTAATGCTGTTGCCTCTCTACAATGAAGAAGAGATCTCTTAGCATGAACTGCCAGACATCTTCTCTTTTGACTGATGTATTAGACTTGCTCCTGGTGCAGATATCACATCAGTATATCCCACTAAGATTAGGAAATGGTTGGAAAGATTGAGAAATTTTGGGTAAGAAACGTGTTTTGAAAAGAATGAAGACTCCATCCAGCTGAGCATGGTGGTCGAGGTGGGTGCCTCGCTGCTCCTCCTCCACATCTTCGCCTGTGTTGTGCTCCACTATGAGGAGCCAAGCACCCCAGACTCCAGATCTTCGCTCCCACCAATGAGACCAGAAAAGGAGAGGAGGCTGGGAGTCCAGGGAAGCAGCTGTTCATCGGGCAGCATCAGGTAAACAGGCCGGCTTCCCGGCCTGTGCTCCAGTGCCTGCAGATCGCCTGGGACCTGCACAGAGCTCCCAATCCCGGTGGGAGCCAAGCACCCCAGACTCCAGATCTTCGCTCCCACCAACGAGACCAGGAAAGGAGAGGAGGCTGGGAGTCCAGGGAAGCAGCTGTTCATCGGGTAGCATCAGGTAAACAGGCCGGCTTCCTGGCCTGTGCTCCAGTGCCTGCAGATCGCCTGGGACCTGCACAGAGCTCCCAATCCCGGCGGGAGCCAAGCACCCCAGACTCCAGGTCTTCTCTCCCACCAACGAGACCAGGAAACCAGAGGACCCAGGGAGACCAGGGGAGTAGCTGTTCTGGATCAAGTACAACAGGACCCAGCAGAGGGTCCAGGGGACCAGGTAAGAGGATAAGCGCCCCAGATTCCTGTTCTTCTTCTCCACCCACGGGACCAGCATTCGGAAAAGGAATAGAAGAACCACCAGATTATTGGACTTGCTAGCACCCACCAAAAGGGAACTCTGTTCCCCAGACCAGTAAGGGGCTCTTTCTGCACCCACTAGAAGAAGAGATGGGAAAGAGACAATACAAAAACACAGTCAGCAACAGAAAAACAAATATGACACCGCCAGATTCTAGAGACTCCACACCAGCAAGACCCCAACATTCCAATGCGGACAAAGCAGAAGAGAACGACCTTAAAAGCACTTTCATGAAAACGATAGAGGCCCTAAAAGAGGATATTGGAAAATCCCTCAAAGAAATGGAAGAAAAAACAAACCAAAAAATGCAAGAAATGGAAGAAAAAACAAACCAAAATATGCAAGAATTGGAAGAAAAAACAAACCAAAAAAGGCAGGAAATGGAAGAAGAAATGAAGCAAAAAATGCAAGAAATGGAAGAAAAAACAAAGCAAAAAATGCAAGAATTGGAAGAAGAATCATACCAAAAAAGGCAGGAAAGGGAAGAAGAAACAAAGCAAAAAATGCAAGAAATGGTAGAAAAAACAAAGCAAAAAATGAAAAAAATGGAAGAAGAAACAAACCAAAAAAGGCAGGAAATGGAAGAAGAAACAAAGCACAAAATGAGAGAAATGGAACAAAAAGCAAACCAAAAAATGCAAGAAATGGAAGAAAGAACAAACCAAAAAATTCATAAAAGGCAACAAATGGACGAACAGATAAACAGAAAATTGCAAGAAGCAATGCAAACACTGCAAGGGTTGAAAACTGAAATAGAGTCATTAAAAAAACACAATCTGAAGAAAGGCAGAAAATAGAAAAGCTGGACAAACAGTCAGGCACTACCAATACAAGCATTACCAACAGAATAGAAGAGATGGAAGAGAGAATCTCAAGTGTTGAAGATACGCTAGGAGAAATGGATTTATCAACCAAAGAAAACCTTAAATCCAACAAATCCTTAACACAAAACATCCAGGAAATATGGGACACCATGAAAAGACCAAACCTAAGAATAATAGGTATAGAAGAAGGAGAAGAAATCCACCTCAAAGGGGCAGAAGGCATATTCAACAAAATCATAGAAGAAAACTTTCCCAACCTTAAGAAAGACATGCCAATGAAGGTACAAGAAGCCTACAGAACACCAAATAGAGTGGACCACAAAAAAATCCCCTCGCCACATAATAATCAAGACCCCAAACATACAGAATAAAGAAAGAATATTAAGAGCAGCTAAGGAAAAAGGTCAAGTAACATATAAAGGCAGACCTATCAGAATTACACCTGATTTCTCCATGGAAACGCTGAAAGCCAGAAGGTCCTGGATAGATATTCTACCTACACTAAGAGACCATGGATGCCAGCCCAGACTACTATACCCAGCAAAGCTCTCAATCACTATAGATGGAGAAAACAAGATATTCCATGACAAAACTAGATTCAAGCAATATGTGTCCACTAACCCAGCCCTACAGAAAATTTTGGAAGGAAAACTCCAACCCAAGGAAGCTAACTACAACCAGAAAAACATAAGCATTAGAGAATCCCTCTCTACCAACAGCCAAAAGAACAAAGGGGTGAAATTCCACACATAATTCCACCAACAACAACCATCGCAAATCGAAGAAGGATGAGCAATCATTGGTCATTAATATCCCTCAATATTAATGGCCTTAACTCACCCATAAAAAGACACAGACTAGCAGATTGGATTCGAAGACAGAACCCTTCCTTCTGCTGCATACAAGAAACACACCTCACCCTTAAAGACAGACATTACCTGAGAGTTAAAGGTTGGGAAAAATTTTTCAATCAAATGGACCCAAGAAACAAGCAGGGGTAGCAATCCTAATATCTAACAATCTAGACTTTAAAATAAAATCAATCAAAAGAGATGAAGGAGGTCATTACATACTCATCACAGGTGAAACCCACCAAGATGAAGTGTCTATCCTGAACATCTATGCCCCAAATACAAAGGCATCCACATTTGTTAAAGAAACATTATTAGAACTTAAATCTCATCTAAAGCCCCACACAGATATAGTGGGAGATTTCAACACACCACTCTCACCACTAGACAGGAATTCCAAACAGAAACTCAACAATGAAGCAAAAGGTCTAATAGAAGTAATGACCCAACTGGGATTAACAGATATCTATAGAACATTTCATCCACATAAAAAAGAATATACCTTCTTCTCACCACCACATGGAACCTTCTCAAAAATCGACCACATACTTGGCAACATATCAAACCTCAGCAGCTACAAAAAATTGAAATAACTCCATGCATCTTATCAGACCACCATGCTTTAAAATTAGAATTCAACAACAACACAAATTGCAGAAAACCTACAAACTCATGGAAATTGAATAATGCTCAACTGCACCATCCCTGGGTCAAAGAGGAAATAAAAAAAGAAATTAAAGACTTCCTCGAATTCAATGAGAATGAAGACACAACATACCCAAACCTATGGGACACTTTGAAAGCAGTGCTACGGGGAAGTTCATAGCGCTAAGTGCTCACATGAAGAAACAGGAGAACAGTTATACCAGAGAATTAACATCACAGCTGAAAGCTCTAGAACACAAAGAAGCACACTCCCCAGGAGGAGTAGACGCCAGGAAATAATCAAATTGAGGGCTGAAATCAATAAAGTAGAAACCAGGAAATCAATACAAAGAATCAATGCAACGAAGAGGTGGTTCTTTGAGAAAATCAACAAGATAGACAAACCTTTGTTCAAACTTACCAAACAGCAGAGAGTGAACACGCAAATTAACAAAATTAGAAATGAAAAGGGGGACATAACAACAGACTCTGAGGAAATCCAGAGAATCATTAGGTCATACTTTGAAAACCTGTACTCCACAAAATTCGAAAATTTAAAGGAAATGGATGACTTCCTGGACAGCTATCAATTGCCAAAACTAAATCAAGAACAGATAAGCAATTTAAATAGACCTATAACCACTATGGAAATAGAAGCTGTCATCAAAAGTCTCCCAACCAAAAAAAGCCCAGGTCCAGATGGCCTCAGTGCAGAATTCTACCAGAAATTCAAAGAACAGCTTATACCAATTCTTCTCAAAGTGTTCCACACAATAGAAGCAGAAGGGTCTTTGCCAAACTCTTTCTATGAGGCTTCAATAACCTTGATCCCCAAGCCACACAAAGATACAACTAAGAAAGAGAACTTCAGACCAATATCCCTCATGAACATTGATGCAAAAATACTCAATAAAATACTGGCAAATCGGATCCAAGAACACATCAAAACAATCATTCACCACGATCAAGTAGGTTTCATCCCAGGGATGCAGGGATGGTTCAACATACGAAAATCCATCAACGTAATCCACCATATAAACAAGCTGAAAAACAAAAATCACATGATCATCTCACTAGATGCTGAAAAAGCCTTTGACAAAATCCAACACCCCTTCATGATAAAGGTCTTGGAGAGATCTGGGATAACAGGGACATACTTAAACATAATAAAAGCTATATACAGTAAACCAACAGCCAACATCAAACTAAATGGACAGAAACTCAACGCAATTCCTCTAAAATCAGGAACAAAACAAGGCTGTCCACTCTCTCCATACCTTTTCAACATGGTACTTGAAGTTCTAGCTATTGCCATACGACAACAAAGGGGGATCAAAGGGATACAAATTGGGAAGGAAGAGGTCAAACTTTCACTGTTTGCAGACGATATGATAGTTTACATCAATGACCCAAAGAACTGTACCAGGGAACACTTACAGCTGATTAACACCTTCAGCAAAGTGGCAGGCTACAAGATCAACTCAAGAAAATCAGTAGCCCTATTATATACAGATGATAAAAGGGCTGAAAAAGAAATCAGAGAAACATCACCCTTTACAATTGCCACGAACAACATAAAATACCTTGGGATAACGCTAACCAAACAAGTGAAAGACCTGTATCGTAAGAACTTTGAATCTTTAAAGAAAGAAATTAAAGAAGCCCTCAGAAAATGGAAAGATCTCCCATGCTCTTGGATAGGTAGGATCAATGTAGTAAAAATGGCAATCCTGCCAAAAGCAATCTACAGATTCAATGCAATCCCCATTAAAATCCCAGCACAATTCTTCACAGACCTTCAAAAACAATAATCAATTTTGTATGGAAAAACAAAAGACCCAGGATAGCCAAAACAACCCTGTTCATCAAGGCAACGTCCGGAGGCAACACCATCCCAGACTTCAAGCTCTATTATAGAGCTATAGTCCTGAAAACAGCTTGGTACTGGCACAAAAATAGGCAGGTAGACCAATGTAATCGAATTGAAAACCCGGATATTAACCCACACTCGTACGAACATCTGATCTTTGACAAAGAAGCTAAAAATATACAATGGAATAAAGAAAGCATCTTCAACAAATGGTGCTGGCATAATTGGAGACTGGCATGTAGAAGAATGCAGATCGATCCATGTTTATCGCCATGCACAAAACTTAAGTCCAAATGGATCAAAGACCTCAACATAAATCCAGCCACACTGAACCTCTTAGAAGAGAAAGTGGGTGGTACCCTTGAACGAATTGGTACAGGAGACAGCTTCCTGAACATAACACCAGTAGCACAGACAGTGAGATCAACAATTAATAAATGGGACCTACTGAAACTGAGAAGCTTCTGTAAGGCAAAGGACACAGTCAGCAAGACAAAAAGGCAGCCCACAGAATGGGAAAAATATTCACTAATCCCACATCTGACAGAGGGTTGATCTCCAAAATTTACAAAGAACTCAAGAAGCAAGTCTCCAAAACACCAAAGGACCCTATTAAAAAGTGGGCTGGAGAACTAAATAGAGAGTTTTCAATAGAGGAGTCTAAAATGGCTGAGAGGCACTTGAGAAAGTGCTCAACATCCTTAGCCATCCGGGAAATGCAAATCAAAACAACTCTCAGATACCATCTCACTCCTGTCAGAATGGCTAAAATCAAAAACACCAATGACAATTTATGCTGGAGAGGATGTGGTGAAAGGGGGACACTCCTCCATTGCTGGTGGGAGTGCCAACTGGTTCAGCCACTTTGGAAATCAGTATGGAGATTCCTTCAGAAAAATGGGAATAAACCTACCACAAGACTCAGCAACTCCACTCTTAGGCATATATCCAAAAGATGCCCATTCATACAACAAAGATGTCTGTTCCACTATGTTCATAGCAGCTTTATTTGTAATTGCCAGAACTTGGAAGCAACCTAGATGTCCCTCACCTGAAGAGTGGATAGAGAAAATGTGGTACATCTACACATTGGAGTACTATTCAGCAGAAAAAAATAATGGAATCATGAGATTCGCAGGCAAATGGACGACACTAGAAGAAACCATCCTGAGTGAGGTAACCCAGTCACAAAAAGAGAAACATGGCATGTACTCTCTCATATATGGATTTTAGACATAGATCTGGGGAGTGCCAGCCTACAATCCTATGGCCAGAGAGTCTGGGAAACAGAAACTTTATTTAGTGGCTGATCGAAGAAGAGGCAGACTCCCTTGGTTAAGTACTGAGCTGAACTCAAGAAAGCCAGTAACAGAGAGGGAGGACTGATGATCAAAGGGATTAAGACTGGGCTGGTTTAACCCCCAGAAACAGCTGACCAGACAAAGGTTAACTCTTGAATCCCAGGCATCAGCCTGGGAAGCCAGCATGGGACTGATCAAGATCCCCTGAATCTGGGTGTCAGTGAAGAGGCCTAGGGAATCTATTGAGCCTTGGGCAGCAGATCAGTACCCATCCCAAGTATACACACGGACTTTGGACTCCCATAGAACAATGTGAGGTGCACTCTCACCCTGAACTCTTGGGGAAGGGTATAGGCCCTGCCCTATATGAAATGACAGATTATACACACCCCCATGGAGGGCCTCACCCTCCCTGGGGAAATGAGGGGATAACGGGGGGGGAGGGCACGGGAGGAAGGGAGGGAATGGGAGAGGGACCTGGAACTGTCTTGTGAAGCAACCTTGTTTCTTATCTAAATTTAAACTGGAAATAAAATTAAAAAATAAATAAATAAAATGTACAAGGTACTGTGTTAAATGACTTAAAAAAAGAAAAGAATGAAGACTCAAAAAAAAGAAAAGTGAGACTTGGAAAATAAAGGAATTGAAAACCAGTACCTCAACTTCTTATTTAGTATATTTGAATGGTTAAATATCCAGGTTTTCAGCAGACGCCAAGGTCAGGAAAAAAGGGTGACAACAAGAATTTGGGAGGGTGTATTTGAAAAATGAATACCTAAGACTCTATGGCTCTACTGATAGAAGAGTTAGTAGAATTGTTAAAGAGACAAAGGACCAGCATTAAGTAAAGAGAGATAAGATTTTATTTTCCCTTTGGAAAAGCCAAGGCCATGTTTTTTTACACTCAGGGGTTTAATATTCATGGTTGAGAACAAGTTAAAAATGACTACAAAGGGATCTTCAGAAAGAAGGACCGAATGTTTTCAATTTGCCCCTTCCCACTTTGTATATTATTGAAAGATGCCCCATGATGTGTAGTGCTAAGAAGAAGTACCAAATGGCTGATCTTGAAAAAACATTGAAAAATGCTGCTGCGGAGGAACAAATAGTAAAATAATGCCCAATTTGACCCTTAAACTGTTCTACTAGTGATTGGTTGCCATTGTGCTGTGACACATTACAAGGTGTGGGTACGGCTGTAGCTCCAGATTTTAACTCAGATCTTCTCAAATGGAGAGATGATGAGGGGCACACAGAAATAATTACCACTCAACCAGTTATTACCACTCATCCGGTTGCTTTAAGAAATTCTGTTACCAGTAAATTGGAAAATTGGACAGGACTTTGTCATTATTAACTGTGGCCATTGTGACTAAGCATCCAATCATAACACCTACTCCAATCACACCCAGGTATGTAGACAAGTGGCCCCTATCTAAAATAAAATTGGAGGCTGCTCATCAGCTGGTACAAGAGCAATTGGAGGCTAGATGTATTGAACTTTCCACCACCCCTTGGAACACACCTGTTTTTGTTATCAGAAAAAAATTAGGAAAATGGCTTCTATTACAGGATTTGACATATGTCAACATGGTTTTACCCACTTCAGTAGGAATTCCAAATTTTCCGACCTTTAGCGACAGACCTGATGGTATTGTTAGCCACTGAAACTCCTCTTAAACTGCTTAGCTAAAACAGAATATTTAAAGTTTGAAATGGAAAATTGTGAAGGCCATGAGGGCCTTTTTGAACCTTTTGTTTTAACTCATGGATAGGATGGAGCTGTTCTGTCACAAGAAATTTCAATTAATGAAGTTTCATTTTCCTCAGTTTTTTAAGGAAATTTTTCATTTCCTACTTAAGAGCTTCTATCAACTTCATAAAGTAGTTGTTAGGGTTGTTTTATTCTACTTCAACTGTGTTGGACTGTTCAGGTCAGACAGTTGTAGGATTATTAATTTCTGCTGATGCCACATTGTCCATCATTATATTTTATATGTTCTTGTATTTTCATTTACTCATCTGGGTATAGGATGCTTATAGTTATGAGTGCTTTTCCTTGTGTTGTCTTTGTTGGGTGTGTGGCTTGTTCCTCTATTATTTGTTTAATTAATTGCCTTCTGGATTGAGAGGCTTTGGTGAGTGCCAAGTATCCATACTTAGTAGGGTTTTCTCAGCTGACATTTGTGGGGATTTGAGTTCCTAAATACAGCATATGTTCTGGTTTTTCTGATCTTTATGTGTTGTATGTGGCTGTTGGAGTCTGCTGTACTTCTGACTGGTGTGGGATATGCCTGTACCTGTGGAATCTGTAGGAGCTTCAGTAGAGGGCTGGCAATGGGGAAGATGAAGATATGGTTGGGTGGATTAGTGGTTTTATTGCTATGAAATGTCAGCATAACCACAGCCACTATTATACAGGAAATATTTAATCGTGTTTTCTTAATTACAGTTTCAGAGATTCACTCCATTATCATCCTGATGGAGAGGAAAGTAATAGAGTGAATAAAGGCAGATTCTGGATATGTGACAATATCTGGTGACATAGCAAACTACTGAATGAGATATAAGTTCATGTCCTAGTCAATGAGAAATAAGTCCAGGAAAACATTCTCTATCTAATCTAACTTCCTTGAAGAGCACAAGTTTTTTGCTTCTGAAAGCCATTTCATTTAAAGAAAACAGACACAGTAAAGAATAACTTAATCAAAGTCTATGGCCGCCAAGTTTCTAAATGACATTTTCCCAAAGCTGCCTCCACTCTCTTTCCCTTTTAGACTTTAGATTACTGATTGTGTTATGTGTATTAACTCACTATGAATAAATCCAAGACCCACCCAAGACCCAGGTTCTATTTCAGGGCTCAAAACATGTTCATTAAAGCAACACACAATAATCAATCTCTTGATATTTGATCCTTCCTGAGAATTTTAAACTCAGAGAACCAGCGTTATGTCTGGCAAAGAAGAAATAATAGACAAAACACATGCAATCAACAGCAATATAACTGTATAATTTACAGTTCCTGCAAGTACATACGATGCATGCCAATGTTTCTTTCTCAGCACTATGTCTTCTTCCTTACAAAGAAGATGGATTCTCTAATGAGGTAATTAGCAGCGCAGAAGTAGATATTGGGGATCACCCTTCAATCTGTCAGAAAAGCAAAGAACACATGCCAGTAGATCTTAACACAACTAAGCATAAATTGTATTGTGTGGCACCCATGCAACAAGCAAGAATAACTATTAGGTGAAACCATGGAGATTGAAATGAATGACAAGATGTATGGTTCTTTTTTAATATTTTTTTATTTTTAATAGCTTGTATTACATGTCAATCCCAGTTCCCTCTCCCTCCCCTCCTCCCATAGCACCCACCATCCCCCTCATGCTCCCACCATATTGCCAATTCCTTCCTCATAGGGGATATCTAGTGTCTATCATTTCATTCTGGGTAGGAGCCAGGCACTTCCCTAAGAGCCCAGGCTTGAGAGAGCAATCCTCTTTGTGGTATGGACACAAGAAGTCTGTTAGTATTCGAGGGATAAACACTGATCCACTGCTTAGGATCCCATAGGTAGCCCAGGCCTCCTTATTGACTCTCACATTCCAGGGGACCGGATCCATCCCATGCTGGCCTCCCAGCTGTCGGTCTGGGGTCCAAGAGCACTCCCCTGTTGGGATCAGCTGTCTCTGCTGGTTTTGCCAGCCCATTCTTTTTCAATTTGCTCTTTGCTCCTCTCTCTTTGTCCCTGGGTTCCTTGGGTTCTGTTCAGTATTTAACTGTGGGTGTTTGCCTCTGCTTACATCAGTCACTGGATGAAGGCTCCAGGATGGTTATAGACATCAAGTTCACTATCAGGAATAGGCATTAGAGATGGTCTCTACACTATTGTTTAGCTTGCCAATTGGTGTCATCCGTTTAGAGCACTAGAGGTCATAACGGTGCCTGATCTGTCTTCTAACCTATGATTCCCTCTTCCCCCTATCCTACCCCCACAGTCGACCTTCCTGTTCCTCCACATCCTACTCTCTCTTTCACTTCAGCCCTTCTATTTCCCAGGTCCCCCTCCCCCGCAACCCTCGCCATGTTCCCTATCTGTTCAGAGGATCTTGCCTCATTTCACTTCTCTTGGGTACCATGTATATCTTTTAGATTCCTTCCTGTTTCCCAGACACTCTGTCAGTGGAAGTACAGACTGGCAATTTCCTGACCCATGTTTAAAATACACATGTGAGTGAGTACATACCATGTATGTCGGTGTTTTTTTTTATTTAACCATTCTGATAATAGTAAGATGGTATCTCAGATTTGCTTTGATTTGCATTTCCCTGATGGCTAAGGATGTTGAGCACTTTCGTAAGTGTCTCTTCGCCATTTTAGCCTCCTCTATTGAGAATTCTCTGTTTAGTTCTGTACCCCACCTTTTGATTGGATCCTTTGGTGTTTTGGAGACTTGCTTCTTGATTTCTTTGTAAATTTTTGAGATTAGCCCTCTGTCAGATGTGGGGTCAGTGAATATCTTTTCCTATGCTGTGGACTGCCTTTCTGTCATGTTGACTGTGTCCTTTGCCTTACAGAAACTTTTTCGTTTCATGAGGTCCCATTTGTTAATTGTTGATCTCAGTGTCTGTGCCACTGGTGTTATGTTCAGGACGTGTTCTCCTTTACTAACACATTGAAGAGTATCTCCTACTTTCTCTTCTAAAAGTTTCAGTGTGGTTGTATTTATGTTGAGATCTTTGATTCATTTGGACTTAAGTTTTGTACAAGGCGATAAACATGGATCTATCTGCTGTCTTCTGCATACCAGTACCCAGTTATGCTATCACCATTTGTTGAAGATGCTTTCTTTTTTACATTGTATGATTTTAGCAACTTTGTCAAAAACCATATGTTCATAGGTGTGTGGGTTAAAATCAGGGTTTTCAAATCAGTTCCATTGGTCTTCCTGCCAATACCAAGCTGTTTTCAGGATTATAGCTCTATAATAAAGCTTGAAATCAGGTATGGTGATGCCTCCTGAAGTTCCTTTATTGTGTAGGGTTGCTTTGGCTATCCTGGGTCTTTTGTTTTTCCATATATAGTTCATTATTGTTCGTTCCAGGTTCTGTGAAGAATTGTGCTGGAATTTTGATAGGGATTGCATTGAATTTGTAGACTGCTTTTGGCAAGATTGCCATTTTTATTATGTTGATCCTACCAATCCAAGATCATGAGATATCTTTCCATTTTCTGGTATCCTCATTAATTTCTTTCTTTAAAGACTCAAAGTTCTTGATATACAGGTCTTTCACTTCCTTGGTTACCATTATCCCCAGATATTTGATGCTGTTTATGGCTATTGTAAAGGGTGATGTTTCTCTAATTTCTTTCTCAGTCACTTCATCATGTGTATATATTTTTAATGACAGCATATATAGACACTGATTCTCTCAACCTGTTCATAGAAAAAGCTCTGGATTTTGACTGTACCTATCAATATTTTCTAAGTAAAGAATATCTAATATCAGAGAAAATATATTGTGTTGAAAAACAGTTCAAGCTCTGCTCCTTCCTACGAAGTAAAACTGTGGATTAAGATAATTAGAGGACTCAGAGTTATCAATAAAATGGAGAGCTTCCCATCATTGCCTACCTTCAGCAAGATTTTATTCCATCTCTTAGACAAGAATGTGGAAAAAATGTACAGGAGTTTATCTCAAGTGTGGGACATGTCCTACTTCTTTTATCTGATGACCTCTAAAATCCTAGATACACAATGTCAGTATCACCTAGCAAGATTGTACTAATTGTAGTATACCAATGAAATTGTTGTACCGATGACAGCTTAACGTTCATTGCCACAGTCCATGTCAAGATGTTGATATTGCGTACTGAGAAATCTGTTAATCAGACTCTGCCCAGTGTCAATGAATTTTGTTCTGATACATCTAGACACTGCTGACTAAGAATGTGGTTTCCATAAGCTTTCTGTATATATGTTCTCTGAAGATTCACATGATGCCATTGCATTGGCGGAGTGTCACAGTTTATGAGAATTTGAATCCTATACAATCTTCAATCCCAATACCATTCTACAGAATCACCCAGGGCATACAATCTCTGGCAAGCATTGAGTAAGTTAGTGATTGTAAACCTTGAAGATATGTACCAGGAAGGTGATCTTGGAACACTCTTGTAGTAAGGTGAATGGGAATTGGAATAGCAGAGTTCCCTGTGAATGAACCTAATGTAAAAACTGTTTGTCTCCTAGTTTAAACACTATAGTTTTCTCATATTCATGCTCCCAAAACATTTCTTTGCTTTTCTGGACAGGACATGAATTCAGGGACACCTCACTTAACCATGAAAGAAAATGTTTCAAACTCTCTTGAAATAACAATGATAGGTCCATATCTATCACCATGCACAAAAAGTAAGTCCAAAGTCATTAAAGACCTCAAATAAAACCAGTAAAATTGAACCTCTTAGAAGAGAAATTGGGGGTACCTTCAAATAATTGGTAAAGTAGAATACTTCCTGAATATGATACCATTAGTACAGACATTGATATATACAATTAATAAATGGGACCTCATGACACCTTCTGTAAGGCAAAGTACACAGTCAACAAGACAAAATGACAGCCCATAGGGTTAGAAAAGATATTTACCAACCACACATCGGACAGAAGGCTGATTTCCAAGATATGCAAAGAACTCAAGAATCTAGTCATGAAAAAAAACACCAAATAATCCAATTAATTCTCTTTTTTAGTTGTATCTTGTGTGGCTTGGTACCAAGGTGATTGTATACGTGTAAAAAGAGTTTGGCGCTGAACCTTCACTTTTTATAACAAAAAAAACAATTTGAGGAGTATTGATATTAATTCTTCCTTGAATTTTGGTAGAATTCTGCCCTGAATCCAGCTGTCCCTGGTTTCTTTTTGGATTGTATAATTTTGAAGACTGCTTCTGTTTCATTATTGATTGTAGGTCTATGTAAAGTGTTTATATGTTCTTGATTTAATTTTGATATGTGATACTTATTGAGGAAATTGCCCAGTTTTGTGGAATATAGGTTTCAAAATTTGTCCTGACTATCCTCTGGATTTCCTCAGTGTGCATTGTTATGTCCCCCCTTAGATTTCTGTTTTGTTAATTTTCATATTTTCTCCCTGCCCTTTGCTTAGATTGGAAAAAGATTGTCTATCTTGTTTATTGTCTTTAAGATCCCACTCTTTATTTCATTGATTCTTGGTATTGTTACTTTTCTTTCTATTTTTATGTTTTCAACCTCCAATTTGATTATTTGCTGACACCTAATGCTCCTAGGTATGTTTGTTTCTTTTTATTCTAGAGATTTCAGGTATCATGCTGTGTCATTATTGTGGGAGTTATCTAGATTATTTATGTAGACAGATAATGCTATGTGCTTTCCTATTAGGCCTGTTTTCAAAGTGTACCATTAGTTTGTCTATGTAATGTATTAGTATTCAATGTATTCTAGTAACTCTTAATGTCTTTTCATTTCTTCCTTGACCCATGGGTGATACAACTGAGGGTTGATCAACTTTAATGGGTTTGTAGGCTTTCTACCAATTATGTTGTTTCTAAAATCACACTCTAAATCATCATGATCACATAACATAAAGGGGTTACTCCAATTCATAGAGCTAAAGACTGACATCATGGTTCCAACCACATTTCAGATAATGTTTCCTCAAGCAAAAATATGCTTCTTAATAATACTAGGGAGTAGAATGGATCTCTGAAGTATGGTAGGTATCTTAGGCAGTGAATATGTAGCATCATAGAAAAGAAAATATTTTTCTCATGGTGAAAATTATCAGAATCAAGGCCTTTCTTCCTATGGTCAACTGGTATTCAATTTCTCTTAAATAGAACATGAATACTGTGGATTACCAGAAAAGCATACACCTTTACTTACCTGAATCACACTTAATTTGGCATCAGTCTTTTCAATTTTGCAGGACCATAGAGTTATTGAATTATTCTCATCCACGATGACGTCATTGATTAGTGCTGGTTGTCAAGAGCACGAGGGACGCTGGGAGATGTAGTCCTGAAGACGCCACGGTTCCCACAAAGACTCCATCCAGCTGAGCACGGTGGTCGCGGTGGGTGCCTCGCTGCTCCTCCTCCACATCCTCGCCTGTGTTGTGCTCCAATAGTACGAGCACAATTGGCAGCAGCATGAGGGGGCCCGGTGCCATTGCTGCCACAGAAGCCGTGGGGTGGGGCGTCGCCAGGGATGACGTCACAGTGCACGACAGATGGCTCTGCTGGGATAGGCGCTGCCTAGGTCCAGTCCTGCAGTGCTGTGGCAACTTCAAAACTGGGGAGACGTGGTTGACCGCGGTGATGACGTCCTCCAGACAGGGTTCATCAAGCGAGGTCGTCGGATCCTGTGACTGTTAAATTTTTGGATTTTTAAAATCCGTGACCACAGCGTCCTTCCTGAGCTGAGTGTTGTCTTTCCTCCTGGGAGCTGATGATACGAAACCGTCCAATTAATTAATGATTTAATTATCTAAAGCCTTCATGACGTAATCTGTGAGCAGTGAGGTTTGGAGCCACCTTGTGGGTGTCAAGGGTGACAGAAATTCTCCTCATCTGATTTTCTAATTATTCAGATCTGTTATTATCTATGTGAGCATGAACAGAGTCTGTCTCCACCTTCTTGGAGTTAATTGTGCAACATCATCTCATTATTTGATCACTTAAATCAAATTTACAGGTCTATGTGTGTCTCCCCAGGGGTGAATCATGGGATGTCATCTCACTAATTGATTATCTAAATATTTAAGTCATTATTATTGAATTATCTAATTATTTAAGTCGTTCATCACATCATCCATGAGAGCTTGAATTTGCTGCCACCTTGTGGGAGTTAATATGCAAGACCATTACTTACTTGCTGAATCTTTTTTTATTACTTTAATTTTAAATAGCATTGATTCACATGTCAATCCCAGTTCCCTCTCCCTCCCCTCCTTCTGCACCCCCACCATCCACCCTAGCCCTCCCACCCTATCACCACTTCCTTCCACATAGGGAATATCTAGAGTCTGTCATTTCGCTCAGGGCAGGGTCCAGGCACTCGCCTAAGAGTCCAGCCTGAGAAAGCATCCCTCTTTGTGTTATGGACACATGAAATCCGTTTGTATGCCAGGGATAAACACTGATCCACTGCTCAGGGCCGCATAGGTTGCCCAAGCCTCCTCACTGACTCTAACACTCAGGGGGTCTGGATCAGTCCCATGCTGGCCTCCCAGCTGTCAGTCTGGGGTCCAAGAACTCTCCCCTGTTCAGATCAGCTGTGTCTGCTGGTTTTGCCAGCCCATTCTTTGCCAATTTGCTCATCGCTCCTCTCTCTGTGTCACTGGGTTCCCAGGGTTCAGTTCAGTGTTTAACTGTGGGTGTTTGCCTCTGCTTCCATCAGTCACTGGATGAAGGCTCCAGGATGGATATAGACATCAAGTTCATTATCAGGAATGGGCATTCGAGGTGGTCTCTCCACTATTGTGTCATCCCTTTAGATCACTAGAGGTCTCACTGGTGCCAGATCTCTCTTCAAACCTATGACTTCCCCACTATTATAGTATTTCTCATCCTGTTCTTCCCCTTATTCTACCCCCCACTCAACCGTCCTGTTCCCCCATGACCTACTCTCTCCTCCTCTTCTCCCCCTCTCTTCATTCCCAGCATCCTACTCCCCCCACACACTCCTCATGGCCTCATTAAGAGAATCACTATCTACATATGCTGTCAATAAAGAATGTACATGACACTTAACTTAAGAGGTGAAATATCCAAAGATAACACTGCATCTCAGCTGCTCTATGCCTCTTGGTCCCATGATCTTAGAAGTCAGAATTCCATCTGGGTGGCCTGGCAACAGTTATGATCTAACATTCTGTCACATTATAGTTCACCTCCAAAATTCTTAATCAACCCTACCCACTTATGGACTACACATATATATATACATAATTTATTTTATCTCCTAACAACTGCAAATCTCATTTTGATTTATCCTTAAATGGATTAGGTCATGAAAAGTGGAAAACAGGGGTTTCTGTGGCTGGAGCTCTTTAGGTTTGTTTGTAAATCTCCTATGCTTTTTGTAACACTATATCTTGCATGTATTTTCTCCATATTTACTGAAATTATTTTGTCCATCAAAACAGA
>NW_024434119.1:0-1183 GCF_017639785.1 Mesocricetus auratus | reverse complement strand
GTTGGGGCAGTGTGAGGTGAGGGTATGTGTGAGGTGAGAGAGTGGGGCAGAGTGATGTGAGGAGTTAGAGGTGTGTGAGGTGAGGGATCCAGGCAGTGTGAAGTGAGGAGTTGGAGTAGATGTCGGCCGTAATTAGCTGTGCTATCCAAATGTTCATAGATATTTACACAAATGAGTTCTGCATCTGTAATTTTGCCATTTAGTGCTTCATAATCAGGGCTCTTATATCACTCCATACATTAAGAACTACATTGAGTTGAAGAGTAAAGTATATAAATTTTGAGAAATGAAAACAGATCAGGAGGGTTGTATTATATGGTAAACTCCTTTTAAAGCCATTTAAGACAGAAACATTAATTTTACCTTTGAGAATTGCTTTTGTGACCAGATTATGTTTGGGTGATCTAGAATTGTTTTTCCTCTCTAGATTTGTTGCATATTTTAGATATATGGTGAATATTGATTTTGGTGCTCTGCTTTGTCTACCAGCACACTATTTTCCAGAAGCTTGGCATCTTACTAACAACATCAAGAACAAAGCAAGCCAGGCTGCTCCTCGAGGATCCTCTTCCCTATGGAGGGCTTGGAGATCCTGCCATCGAAGCAGTAGGTGACAGTGGTCAGAAAGGAAGGTGATTAAAAGAAATTCATTAGCAGACAGCTCATTAATTCATGGGACACTCATTTTTTCTACATTGCCAGAGTTTGGCAGTACTGGAAAACTTAGGAGGCTTCCCTAAGTGCAGATCTGTGAACAAAGATTAAGACACTTTTTTACTCTGACTTGGCACCTTTGAGGAAAATTTAAGATAGAGAAAAGAAATAAAGGTTTTTAAGTGGGAAAGAACTTTAAAATTCATCTAGTATGATTGTCTTATAGAGAGGACCAAGAGACCCAGAACATTATATGTTCTGCCTTAGAAGCAGAAGCTGCCGGCTGCTTCCTTGCTACATTTATTTGTTAACAGAGGGACAGTCACTGGTGAGGAACTCATGACCGAAGAGCTGTTAGTTGTTTCCCTGCAGTATATGCACTGTGCCCACCATCCCATGTCAGAAGATAAGCACTATCAGTGTCTGTGTGGGAGACGCTGACCTCTGTACAGACTTAATCAGAAGAAGTTTCTCACTGACTTGGCTGTTCCAGCTACTATTTCTAGTAAATAGCTGCTCTTCAGAACTC
>NW_024434118.1:0-892 GCF_017639785.1 Mesocricetus auratus | reverse complement strand
TAAAATTATTTACTTTTTAGTGTGTATGTGTATGTGTGTGTGTGTGAAAGGTAGAGAGAGAGAGAGAGAGAGAGAGAGAGAGAGAGAGAGAGAGAGAGAGAGAGAGTGTGGGGAGGAGGAGGCAACTCCAGTGTTTACACACCACAGTACAGCTGTGCAGGTGAGAGGACAGCTTTAGGGAGTTGGCTCTCTCCCTCCACCATAGGGTCTTGAGATGGAATCCAGGTGTCTGGGTTTGCAAGGCAAGCACCTCTCCTGCTAAGCCTTCTCACTGGTCTATTGCTCTGCTTTTATTCACACCCCTTAGGTGGTAGTCATAGTTACATATGCTCTAAAATGAATGGGCCAATCACAACAGAAAGCCAGAGCAAGAGAAAAGGCAGCAGTTCTGAAATACAGGCAAGAAATAGTTGTTTTGTTTTATTGACAAAAATATTTTTTAAAGAATTGTTTCCAGTACAGACATAGTCATTCAATTGGTTCAATAACCTTCACCCACTGTCATTGGATGGCTTGGTAAGAAAAATCTTGAGAAGTGGAAGAATTTAGTTAGCAGTGTCCCCTTGCCATGGTAACCAGCCCATTATGCCCTATAAAGTATATCAACAAACCCCAACTTGTGGGGATGGCCAATAAAATCTGAGAGATAACTCTCATTTTTGTTATTTCTAGAAAATATTGTGCATCTGACACTGATAAATTTTAGCTTGCTCCTTCCACTAACCTTAAAAGTCTTAGTGTAAATGTACACTTTAGTGTGCTCTATAGAAATTTCTATGTGACTGTGAACATAATCTCAACAATCCTGTCATCTGGTAAGAGAAGAGGATGTCTCTAGTCAGTGAATAAATAGGCAAGGGACACTAAAGAATCCTAACATTTGAAAATTTAA
>NW_024434117.1:0-2118 GCF_017639785.1 Mesocricetus auratus | reverse complement strand
AAAGCTCTATTATAGAGCTATAGTCCTTAAAACAGCTTGGTATTGGCACAAAAATAGGCAGGTAGACCAATGGAACAGAATCGAAAGTCCTAATTTTAACCCACACACCTATGAACACCTGATTTTTGACAAAGAAGCTAAAACTGCACAGTGGAAAAAAGAAAGCATCTTCAACAAATGGTGCTGGCATAACTGGGTACTGGTATGCAGAAGACTGCAGATAGATCCATGTTTATCGCCTTTTACAAAACTTAAGTCCAAATGGATCAAAGACCTCAACATACACCCAGCCACACTGAAACTTTTAGAAGAGAAAGTGGGAGATGCTCTTCAACGAGTTGGTACAGGAGACCACTTCCTAAACATAACACCAGTGGCACAGGCACTGAGATCGACAATTAACAAATGGGACCTTCTGAAACTAAAAAGCTTCTGTAAGGCAAAGGACACAGTCAAAAAGACAAAAAGGCAGGCCACAGAATGGGAAAACATATTCACTAACTCTACATCTGACAGAGGGCTAATCTCCAAAATTTACAAAGAACTCAAGAAACAAGTCTCCAAAACACCAAAGGATCCACTTGAAAGGTGGGGTACAGAGCTAAATAGAGAATTCTCAGTAGAGGAGGCTAAAATGGCCAAGAGACACTTAAGAAAGTGCTCAACATCCTTAGCCATCAGGGAAATGCAAATCAAAACAACTCTGAGATACCATCTTACTCCTGTCAGAATGGCTAGAATCAAAAACACTGAAGACAATTTATGCTGGAGAGGATGTGGAGAGAGAGGAACACTCTTCCACTGCTGGTGGGAATGCCGACTCATACAGCCTCTTTTGAAATCAGTATGGAGATTCCTCAGGAAAATGGGAATTAATCTACCACTAGACCCAGCAATTCCACTCTTAGGCATTTATCCAAATGAGGCAGGTTCATACAACAAGGGCATCTGCTCCACTATGTTCATAGCAGCATTGTTTGTAATAGCCAGAAACTGGAAGCAACCTAGATGCCCCTCAACTGAAGAGTGGATAGAGAAAATGTGGTACATTTACACAATGGAGTATTACTCAGCAGAAAAAACAATGGAATCTTGAAATTCGCAGGGAAATGGATAGCACTGGAAGAAACCATCCTGAGTGAGGTAACCCAGTCGCAAGAAGACAAACATGGTATGTACTCACTCATATATGGATTTTAGATATGGATCAGGATAGTGCCAGTCTGCACTTCCAGAGATAGAGAGTCTGGGAAACAGCAAAGAACCTAAAAGATATGCATATATACATATTACCCAAGAGAAGATCATGGAGACAAGATCCTCTGAATGGATGGGGAACATGGCGAGGGGTGGGGGGGAGTGGGACCTGGGAAGAATAGAGGGGGTAAAGAGGAAGGGAGTTGGTCATGGGGGAACAGGAAGTTGAGGGGGTGGGGGTAGAATAGGGGGAAGAGGGAATCATAGGATCGAGGACAGATCAGGCACCAGAGTGACCTCGAGTGATCTAAAGGTATAACATCAATTGGCGAGCTAAGCAATAGTGGAGGGACCACCTCAAATGCCCATTCCTGATAATGAACTTGATGTCTATAACCATCCGGGAGCCTTCATCCTGTGACTGATGGAAGCAGAGGCAAACACACAACTAATCACTGAACTGAACCCAAGGAACCCAGTGACAGAGAGAGAGGAGTGATGAGCAAATTGGCAAAGAATGGGCTGGCAAAACCAGCAGAGACAGCTGATCTGACTAGGTGAGTGCTCTTGGACCCCAGACCGACAGTGGGGAGGCCAGCATGGTACAGATCTGGACCCCCAAAATGTGAGTGTTAGTGAGAAGGCCTGGGCAACCTATGGATCAGTGTCTATCCCTGGTATACAAACTGTCTTCATGTGCCTATAGCACAAAGAGAGATTCTCTCTCAGCCTGGACTCTTAGGGGAGTGCCTTGACCCTACCAAGAGTAAAATGACAGACTCTAGATATCCCCTATGTGGAAGGATTTGGCAATAGGCTGGGAGGGAGGGGGAAGGGGAGTGCGGGAAGAGGGGAGGGAACTGGGATTGACATGTAAAACAAGCTATTTAAAATTAAAATAAAAAATGATAAAATAAAAAA
>NW_024434116.1:0-14768 GCF_017639785.1 Mesocricetus auratus | reverse complement strand
TGTATTGTTAGTTTTCATGAAGTTGAGCACATAGTATCACACACAGTGTTGTATCGTTAGTTTTCATGAAGTTAAGCACAGAGATTCTCACACAGTGTTGTATCGTTAGTTTTCATGAAGTTAAGCAAAGAGATTCCTACAGAGTGTTCTATAATTAGTTTTCGTGAAGTTCAGCACATAGTTTCACACACAATGTTGTATCGTTAGTTTTTATAAAATTAAGCACGGAGATTCACACACAGTGTTGTATCGTTAGTTTTCATGAAGTTGAGCACACAGATTCACACACAGTGTTGTATCGTTAGTTTTCCTGAAGTTGAGCACATAGTATCACATACAGTGTTGTATCGTTAGTGTTCATGAAGTTGAGCACATAGATTCACACACAGTGTTGTATCGTTAGTTTTCATAAAGTTGAGCACATAGTATCACACACAGTGTTGTATCGTTTGTTTTCATGAAGTTAAGCAGGGGGATTCTCACACAGAGTTGTATCGTTAGTTTTCATGAAGTTAAGCACAGAGATTCCCACACAGTGTTGTATCGTTAGTTTTCATGAAGTTAAGCAGGGGGATTCTCACACAGTGCTGTATTGTTAGTTTTCATGAAGTTGAGCACATAGTATCACACACAATGTTGTATCGTTAGTTTTTATAAAATTAAGCACTGAGATTCACACACAGTGTTGTATCGTTAGTTTTCCTGAAGTTGAGCACATAGTATCACATACAGTGTTGTATCGTTAGTGTTCATGAAGTTGAGCACATAGATTCACACACAGTGTTGGATCGTTATTTTTCATAAATTTGAGCACATAATATCACACACAGTGTTGTATCGTTAGTTTTCATGAAGTTAAGCACAGAGATTCCCACACAGTGTTGTATCGTTAGTGTTCATGAAGTTGAGCACATAGATTCACACACAGTGTTGTATCGTTAGTTTTCATGAAGTTAAGCACAGATATTCCCACACAGTGTTGTATCGCTAGTGTTCATGAAGTTGAGCACATAGATTCACACACAGTGTTGTATCGTTAGTTTTCATGAAATTAAGTACGGAAATTCTAACACAGTGTTGTATCGTTAGTTTTCATGAAGTTAAGCACAGAGATTCCCACACAGTGTTGTATTGTTAGTTTTCATGAAGTTGAGCACATAGTTTCACACACAGGGTTGTATCGGTAGTTTTCATGAAGTTGAGCACATAGTTTCACACACAGGGTTGTATCGTTAGTTTTCATGAAGTTAAGCACGGAGATTCTCACACAGTGTTGTATCGTTAGTTTTCATGAAGTTAAGCACAGAGATTCTCACACAGTGTCGTATAGTTAGTTTTCATGAAGTTGAGCACATAGATTCATACACAGTGTTGTATAGTTAGTTTCCATGAAGTTAAGCACGGAGATTCACACACAGTGTTGTATCGTTAGTTTTCATGAAGTTGAGCACATAGTTTCACACACAGTGTTCTATCGTTAGTTTTTGTGAAGTTCAGCACTTAGTTTCACATGCAGTGTTGTATCGTTAGTTTTCATGAAGTTAAGCAGGGGGATTCTCACACAGTGTTGTATCGTTAGTTTTCATGAAGTTGAGCACATAATATCACAGACTATGTTTTATCGTTAGTTTTCATGAAGTTAAGCACGGTGATTCTCACAGAGTGTTGAATAGTTAGTTTTCATGAAGTTAAGCACGGAGAATCTCACACAGTGTTGTATCGTTATTTTTCATGAAGTTAAGCAGAGAGATTCTCACACAGTGTTGTATAGTTAGTTTTCATGAAGTTAAGCACATAGATTCATACATAGTGTTGTATCATTAGTTTTCTTGAAGTTAAGCACGGAGATACTCACAGAGTGTTATACCGTTCGTTTTCATGAAGTTAAGCCAAGAAATTCCTACACAGTGTTCTATAATTAGCTTTCGTGAAGTTCAGCACATAGTTTCCCACACAGTGTTGAATCGTTAGTTTTCATGAAGTTGAGCATATAGTATCACACACAATGTTGTATCGTTAGTTTTCAAAAAGTTAAGCACGGAGATTCGCACACAGTGTTGTATAGTTAGTTTTCATGAAGTTGAGCACACAGATTCACACACAGTGTTGTATCGTTAGTTTTCCTGAAGTTGAGCACGTAGTATCACATACAGTGTTGTATCGTTAGTGTTCATGAAGTTGAGCACATAGTTTCACACACAGTGTTGTATCGTTAGTTTTCATGAAGTTAAGCACATAGTATTCACACACAGTGTTGTATCGTTAGTTTTCATGAAGTTGAGCACAGGAGATTCTCACACAGTGTTGTATCGTTAGTTTTCATGAAGTTAAGCACGGAGATTCTCACACAGTGTTGTATCGTTAGTTTTCATGAAGTTAAGCACAGAGATTCCCACACAGTGTTGTATCGTTAGTTTTCATGAAGTTGAGCACACAGATTCACACACAGTGTTGTATCGTTAGTTTTCCTGAAGTTGAGCACATAGTATCACACACAGTGTTGTATCGTTAGTTTTCATGAAGTTGAGCACAGAGTTTCACACACAGTGTTGTATCGTTAGTTTTCATGAAGTTGAGCACATAGTATCACACACAGTGTTGTATCGTTAGTTTTCATGAAGTTAAGCAGGGAGATTCTCACACAGTGTTGTATCGTTAGTTTTCATGAAGTTAAGCACAGAGATTCCCACACAGTGTTGTATCGTTAGTTTTCATGAAGTTGAGCACATAGTTTCACACACAGTGTTGTATCGTTAGTTTTCATGAAGTTGAGCACATAGTATCACACACAGTGTTGTATCGTTAGTTTTCATGAAGTTAAGCAGGGAGATTCTCACACAGTGTTGTATCGTTAGTTTTCATGAAGTTAAGCACAGAGATTCCCACACAGTGTTGTATCGTTAGTTTTCATGAAGTTGAGCACACAGATTCACACACAGTGTTGTATCGTTAGTTTTCCTGAAGTTGAGCACATAGTTTCACACACAGTGTTGTATCGTTAGTTTTCATGAAGTTAAGCACAGAGATTCTCACACAGTGTTGTATCGTTAGTTTTCATGAAGTTAAGCACAGAGATTCCCACACAGTGTTGTATCGTTAGTTTTCATGAAGTTGAGCACATAGTTTCACACACAGTGTTGTATCGTTAGTTTTCATGAAGTTAAGCACAGAGATTCTCACACAGTGTTGTATCGTTAGTTTTCATGAAGTTGAGCACATAGATTCACACACAGTGTTGTATCGTTAGTTTTCATGAAGTTAAGCACGGAGATTCACACACAGTGTTGTATCGTTAGTTTTCATGAAGTTGAGCACATAGTTTCACACACAGTGTTGTATCGTTAGTTTTCATGAAGTTAAGCACATAGATTCACACACAGTGTTGTATCGTTAGTTTTCATGAAGATTAAGCAGGGAGATTCTCACACAGTGTTGTATCGTTAGTTTTCATGAAGTTGAGCACAGTAGATTCTCACACAGTGTTGTATCGTTAGTTTTCATGAAGTTAAGCAGGGAGATTCTCACACAGTGTTGTATCGTTAGTTTTCATGAAGTTAAGCAGGGAGATTCTCACACAGTGTTGTATCGTTAGTTTTCATGAAGTTAAGCACATAGATTCACACACAGTGTTGTATCGTTAGTTTTCATGAAGTTAAGCACGGAGATATCACACACAGTGTTGTATCGTTAGTTTTCATGAAGTTAAGCACAGAGATTCCTACACAGTGTTCTATAGTTAGTTTTCATGAAGTTCAGCACATAGTTTCACACACAGTGTTGTATCGTTAGTTTTCATGAAGTTGAGCACATAGTATCACACACAGTGTTGTATCGTTAGTTTTCATGAAGTTAAGCAGGGAGATTCTCACACAGTGTTGTATCGTTAGTTTTCATGAAGTTAAGCACAGAGATTCCCACACAGTGTTGTATCGTTAGTTTTCATGAAGTTGAGCACACAGATTCACACACAGTGTTGTATCGTTAGTTTTCCTGAAGTTGAGCACATAGTATCACACACAGTGTTGTATCGTTAGTTTTCATGAAGTTGAGCACATAGTTTCACACACAGTGTTGTATCGTTAGTTTTCATGAAGTTGAGCACATAGTATCACACACAGTGTTGTATCGTTAGTTTTCATGAAGTTAAGCAGGGAGATTCTACCACAGTGTTGTATCGTTAGTTTTCATGAAGTTAAGCACAGAGATTCCCACACAGTGTTCTATCGTTAGATTTCATGAAGTTCAGCACATAGTTTCACACACAGTGTTGTATCGTTAGTTTTCATGAAGTTAAGCAGGGAGAATCTCACACAGTGTTGTATCGTTAGTTTTCATGAAGTTAAGCACGGAGATTCTCACACAGTGTTGTATCGTTAGTTTTCATGAAGTTAAGCACAGAGATTCCCACACAGTGTTCTATCGTTAGATTTCATGAAGTTCATCACATAGTTTCACACACAGTGTTGTATCGTTAGTTTTCATGAAGTTAAGCACAGAGATTCTCACACAGTGTTGTATCGTTAGTTTTCATGAAGTTGAGCACATAGATTCACACACAGTGTTGTATCGTTAGTTTTCATGAAGTTGAGCACATAGTTTCACACACAGTGTTGTATCGTTAGTTTTCATGAAGTTGAGCACATAGTATCACACACAGTGTTGTATCGTTAGTTTTCATGAAGTTAAGCAGGGAGATTCTCACACAGTGTTGTATCGTTAGTTTTCATGAAGTTAAGCACAGAGATTCCCACACAGTGTTGTATCGTTAGTTTTCATGAAGTTGAGCACACAGATTCACACACAGTGTTGTATCGTTAGTTTTCATGAAGTTGAGCACGGAGATTCTCACACAGTGTTGTATCGTTAGTTTTCATGAAGTTAAGCAAAGAGATTCCTACACAGTGTTCTATAGTTAGTTTTCATGAAGTTCAGCACATAGTTTCACACACAGTGTTGTATCGTTAGTTTTCATGAAGTTGAGCACATAGTATCACACACAATGTTGTATCGTTAGTTTTCATAAAGTTAAGCACGGAGATTCGCACACAGTGTTGTATCGTTAGTTTTCATGAAGTTGAGCACAGAGATTCACACACAGTGTTGTATCGTTAGTTTTCATGAAGTTGAGCACATAGTATCACATACAGTGTTGTATCGTTAGTGTTCATGAAGTTGAGCACATAGTTTCACACACAGTGTTGTATCGTTAGTTTTCATGATGTTGAGCACATAATATCACACACAGTGTTGTATCGTTAATTTTCAAGAAGTTAAGCACGGAGATTCTCACAAAGTGTTGTATCGTTAGTTTCATGAAGTTAAGCACAGAGATTCCCACTCCGTGTACTATCGTTAGATTTCGTGATGATCAGCACATAGTTTCACACACAGTGCTGTATCGTTAGTTTTCATAAAGTTAAGCACAGAGATTCTCACACAGTTTCATATAGTTAGTTTTCATGAAGTTGAGCACATAGATTCATACACAGTGTTGTGTCGTTAGTTTTCATGAAGTTAAGCACGGAGATTCACACACAGTGTTGTATCGTTAGTTTTCATGAAGTTAAGCACATAGTTTCACACACAGTGTTGTATCGTTAGTTTTCATGAAGTTAAGCAGGGAGATTCTCACACAGTGTTGTATCGTTAGTTTTCATGAAGTTAAGCACAGAGATTCCCACACAGTGTTGTATCGTTAGTTTTCATGAAGTTGAGCACACAGATTCACACACAGTGTTGTATCGTTAGTGTTCCTGAAGTTGAGCACATAGTATCACACACAGTGTTGTATCGTTAGTTTTCATGAAGTTGAGCACATAGTATCACACACAGTGTTGTATCGTTAGTTTTCATGAAGTTAAGCACGGAGATTCACACACAGTGTTGTATCGTTAGTTTTCATGAAGTTGAGCACATAGTTTCACACACAGTGTTGTATCGTTAGTTTTCATGAAGTTAAGCAGGGGATTCTCACACAGTGTTGTATCGTTAGTTTTCATGAAGTTGAGCACATAGTATCACAGACAGTGTTGTATCATTAGTTTTCATGAAGTTAAGCACGGTGATTCTCACAGAGTGTTGTATAGTTAGTTTTCATGAAGTTCTGCACATAGATTCATACACAGTGTTGTATCGTTAGTTTTCTTGAAGTTAAGCACGGAGATTCTCACACAGTGTTGTTCCGTTAATGTTCATGAATTTAAGCAAAGAGATTCCTACACAGTGTTCTATAATTAGTTTTCGTGATGTTCAGAACATAGTTTCACAGATAATGTTGTATCGTTAGTTTTCAAAAAGATAAGCACGGAGATTCGCACACAGTTTTGTATCGTTAGTTTTCATGAAGTTGAGCAAACATATTCACACACAGTGTTGTATCGTTAGTTTGCCTGAAGTTGAGCACATAGTATCACACACAGTGTTGTATCGTAAGTTTTCATGAAGTTAAGCAGGGAGATTCTCAAAGAGTGTTGTATCGTTAGTTTTAATGAAGATAAGCACAGAGATTCCGACTCACGGTTCTATCGTTAGATTTCGTGATGTTCAGCACGTAGTTTCACAAACAGTGTTGTATCGTTAGTTTTCATGAAGTTAAGCACGGAGATTCACACACAGTTTTGTATCGTTAGTTTTCATGAAGTTATGCACAGAGATTCCCACACAGTGTTGTATCGTTAGTTTTCATGAAGTTAAGCAGGGGGATTCTCACACAGTGTTGTATCGTTAGTTTTCATGAAGTTCAGCACATAGTTTCACACACAGTGTTGTATCGTTAGTTTTCATGAAGTTAAGCAGGGAGATTCTCACACAGTGTTGTATCGTTAGTTTTCATGAAGTTAAGCACAGAGATTCCCACACAGTGTTGTATCGTTAGTTTTCATGAAGTTAAGCACAGAGATTCCCACACAGTGTTGTATCGTTAGGTTTCATGAAGTTGAGCTCACAGATTCACACACAGTGTTGTATCGTTAGTTTTCATGAAGTTAAGCACAGAGATTCCGAAACAGTGATGTATGGTTAGTTTTCATGAAGTTAAGCAGGGGGATTCTCACACAGTGCTGTATCGTTAGTTTTCTTGAAGATGAGCACATAGTATGACACACAGTGTTGTATCGTTAGTTTTCATGAAGTTGAGCACATAGTATCACAGACAGTGTTGTATCATTAGTTTTCATGAAGATAAGCACGGTGATTCTCATAGAGTGTTGTATAGTTAGTTTTCATGAAGTTAATCACGGAGATTCTCACACAGTGTTGTATCGTTATAATTCATGAAGTTAAGAACAGAGATTCTCACACAGTGTTGTGTAGTTAGTTTTCATGAAGTTGAGCACATAGTTTCACACACAGTGTTGTTTCGTTAGTTTTCATGAAGTTGAGCACATAGTATCACACACAGTGTTGTATCGTTAGTTTTCATGAAGTTAAGCACGGAGATTCTCACACAGTGTTGTATCGTTAGTTTTCATGAAGTTAAGCACAGAGATTCCCACACAGTGTTGTATCGTTAGTTTTCATGAAGTTAAGCACAGGGGATTCTCACACAGTGTTGTATCGTTAGTTTTCATGAAGTTGAGCACATAGTTTCACACACAGTGTTGTATCGTTAGTTTTCATGAAGTTAAGCACGGAGACTCTCACACAGTGTTGTATTTTTAGTTTTCATGAAGTTAAGCACAGAGATTCCCACACAGTGTTCTATCGTTAGATTTTGTGAAGTTCAGCATATAGTTTCACACACAGTGCTGTATCGTTAGTTTTCATGAAGTTATGCACAGAGATTCCCACACAGTGTACTATGGTTAGATTTCATGAAGTTCAGCACATAGTTTCACACACAGTGTTGTATCGTTAGTTTTCATGAAGTTGAGCACATAGTTTCACACACAGTGTTGTATCGTTAGTTTTCATGAAGTTATGCACAGAGATTCCCACACAGTGTTGTATCGTTAATTTTCATGAAGTTAAGCACAGTGATTCCCACATAGTGTTGTATTCTTAGTTTTCATGAAGTTAAGCAGGGGGATTATCACAGAGTGCTGTGTCGTTAGTTTTCATGAAGTTAAGCAGGGGGATTCTCACACAGTGTTGTATCGTTAGTTTTCATGAAGTTGAGCACATAGTATCACACACAGTGTTGTATCGTTAGTTTTCATGAAGTTGAGCACAGAGATTCACACACAGTGTTGTATCGTTAGTTTTCATGAAGTTGAGCACATAGTATTCACACACAGTGTTGTATCGTTAGTTTTCATGAAGTTAAGCAGGGAGATTCTCACACAGTGTTGTATCGTTAGTTTTCATGAAGTTCAGCACATAGTTTCACACACAGTGTTGTATCGTTAGTTTTCATGAAGTTAAGCAGTGGATTCTCACACAGTGTTGTATCGTTAGTTTTCATGAAGTTGAGCACACAGATTCACACACAGTGTTGTATCGTTAGTTTTCCTGAAGTTGAGCACATAGTATCACACACAGTGTTGTATCGTTAGTTTTCATGAAGTTGAGCACATAGTTTCACACACAGTGTTGTATCGTTAGTTTTCATGAAGTTGAGCACATAATATCACACACAGTGTTGTATCGTTAGTTTTCATGAAGTTAAGCAGGGAGATTCTCACACAGTGTTGTATCGTTAGTTTTCATGAAGTTAAGCACAGAGATTCCCACACAGTGTTGTATCGTTAGATTTCATGAAGTTCAGCACATAGTTTCACACACAGTGTTGTATCGTTAGTTTTCATGAAGTTAAGCACAGAGATTCTCACACAGTGTCGTATAGTTAGTTTTCATGAAGTTGAGCACATAGATTCACACACAGTGTTGTATCGTTAGTTTTCATGAAGTTAAGCACGGAGATTCACACACAGTGTTGTATCGTTAGTTTTCATGAAGTTAAGCACATAGTTTCACACACAGTGTTGTATCGTTAGTTTTCATGAAGTTAAGCAGGGAGATTCTCACACAGTGTTGTATCGTTAGTTTTCATGAAGTTAAGCACAGAGATTCCCACACAGTGTTGTATCGTTAGTTTTCATGAAGTTGAGCACACAGATTCACACACAGTGTTGTATCGTTAGTTTTCATGAAGTTGAGCACATAGTATCACACACAGTGTTGTATCGTTAGTTTTCATGAAGTTGAGCACATAGTATCACACACAGTGTTGTATCGTTAGTTTTCATGAAGTTAAGCACGGAGATTCACACACAGTGTTGTATCGTTAGTTTTCATGAAGTTGAGCACATAGTTTCACACACAGTGTTGTATCGTTAGTTTTCATGAAGTTAAGCAGGGGGATTCTCACACAGTGTTGTATCGTTAGTTTTCATGAAGTTGAGCACATAGTATCACAGACAGTGTTGTATCGTTAGTTTTCATGAAGTTAAGCACAGAGATTCTCACACAGTGTCGTATAGTTAGTTTTCATGAAGTTGAGCACATAGATTCATACACAGTGTTGTATCGTTAGTTTTCATGAAGTTAAGCACGGAGATTCTCACACAGTGTTGTATCGTTAGTTTTCATGAAGTTAAGCACAGAGATTCCTACACAGTGTTGTATCATTAGTTTTCATGAAGTTCAGCACATAGTTTCACAGACAGTGTTGTATCGTTAGTTTTCATGAAGTTAAGCACGGAGATTCGCACACAGTGTTGTATCGTTAGTTTTCATGAAGTTGAGCACACAGTATTCACACACAGTGTTGTATCGTTAGTTTTCATGAAGTTGAGCACATAGATATCACACACAGTGTTGTATCGTTAGTTTTCATGAAGTTAAGCACGGAGATTCTCACACAGTGTTGTATCGTTAGTTTTCATGAAGTTAAGCACAGAGATTCCACACACAGTGTTCTATCGTTAGTTTTCATGAAGTTCAGCACATAGTTTCACACACAGTGTTGTATCGTTAGTTTTCATGAAGTTAAGCACAGAGATTCACACACAGTGTTGTATCGTTAGTTTTCATGAAGTTATGCACAGAGATTCCCACACAGTGTTGTATCGTTAGTTTTCATGAAGTTAAGCAGGGGGATTCTCACACAGTGTTGTATCGTTAGATTTCATGAAGTTCAGCACATAGTTTCACACACAGTGTTGTATCGTTAGTTTTCATGAAGTTAAGCAGGGAGATTCTCACACAGTGTTGTATCGTTAGTTTTCATGAAGTTAAGCACAGAGATTCCCACACAGTGTTGTATCGTTAGGTTTCATGAAGTTAAGCACAGAGATTCACACACAGTGTTGTATCGTTAGTTTTCATGAAGTTGAGCACACAGATTCACACACAGTGTTGTATCGTTAGTTTTCATGAAGTTAAGCACAGAGATTCCACACAGTGTTGTATGGTTAGTTTTCATGAAGTTAAGCAGGGAGATTCTCACACAGTGTTGTATCGTTAGTTTTCTTGAAGTTGAGCACATAGTATGCACACACAGTGTTGTATCGTTAGTTTTCATGAAGTTGAGCACATAGTATCACAGACAGTGTTGTATCATTAGTTTTCATGAAGTTAAGCACGGTGATTCTCACAGAGTGTTGTATAGTTAGTTTTCATGAAGTTAAGCACGGAGATTCTCACACAGTGTTGTATCGTTAGTATTTCATGAAGTTAAGCACAGAGATTCTCACACAGTGTTGTATAGTTAGTTTTCATGAAGTTGAGCACATAGTTTCACACACAGTGTTGTATCGTTAGTTTTCATGAAGTTGAGCACATAGTATCACACACAGTGTTGTATCGTTAGTTTTCATGAAGTTAAGCAGGGAGATTCTCACACAGTGTTGTATCGTTAGTTTTCATGAAGTTAAGCACAGAGATTCCCACTCAGTGTTGTATCGTTATTTTTCATGAAGTTAAGAAGGGGGATTCTCACACAGTGCTGTATTGTTAGTTTTCATGAAGTTGAGCACATAGTTTCACACACAGTGTTGTATCGTTAGTTTTCATGAAGTTAAGCACGGAGACTCTCACACAGTGTTGTATTTTTAGTTTTCATGAAGTTAAGCACAGAGATTCCCACACAGTGTTCTATCGTTAGATTTTGTGAAGTTCAGCATATAGTTTCACACACAGTGCTGTATCGTTAGTTTTCATGAAGTTATGCACAGAGATTCCCACACAGTGTACTATGGTTAGATTTCGTAAAGTTCAGCACATAGTTTCACACACAGTGTTGTATCGTTAGTTTTCATGAAGTTGAGCACATAGTTTCACACACAGTGTTGTATCGTTAGTTTTCATGAAGTTAAGCACAGAGATTCCCACACAGTGTTGTATCGTTAGTTTTCATGAAGTTAAGCACAGTAGATTCCCACACAGTGTTGTATTCGTTAGTTTTCATGAAGTTAAGCACAGGGATTATCACACAGTGTTGTATCGTTAGTTTTCATGAAGTTAAGCAGGGAGATTCTACACACAGTGTTGTATCGTTAGTTTTCATGAAGTTGAGCACATAGTATCACACACAGTGTTGTATCGTTAGTTTTCATGAAGTTGAGCACAGAGATTCACACACAGTGTTGTATCGTTAGTTTTCATGAAGTTGAGCACATAGTATCACACACAGTGTTGTATCGTTAGTTTTAATGAAGTTAAGCAGGGAGATTCTCACACAGTGTTGTATCGTTAGTTTTCATGAAGTTCAGCACATAGTTTCACACACAGTGTTGTATCGTTAGTTTTCATGAAGTTAAGCACGGGGATTCTCACACAGTGTTGTATCGTTAGTTTTCATGAAGTTGAGCACACAGATTCACACACAGTGTTGTATCGTTAGTTTTCCTGAAGTTGAGCACATAGTATCACACACAGTGTTGTATCGTTAGTTTTCATGAAGTTGAGCACAAAGTTTCACACACAGTGTTGTATCGTTAGTTTTCATGAAGTTGAGCACATAGTATCACACACAGTGTTGTATCGTTAGTTTTCATGAAGTTAAGCAGGGAGATTCTCACACAGTGTTGTATCGTTAGTTTTTGTGAAGTTCAGCACTTTGTTTCACACACAGTGTTGTATCGTTTGTTTTCATGAAGTTAAGCAGGGGGATTCACACACAGTGTTGTATCGTTAGTTTTCATGAAGTTGAGCACATAGTATCACACACAGTGTTGTATCGTTAGTTTTCATGAAGTTAAGCACGGAGATTCTCACACAGTGTTGTATCGTTAGTTTCATGAAGTTAAGCACAGAGATTCCCACTCAGTGTACTATCGTTAGATTTCGTGATGATCAGCACATAGTTTCACACACAGTGTTGTATCGTTAGTTTTCATGAAGTTAAGCACAGAGATTCTCACACAGTGTCATATAGTTAGTTTTCATGAAGTTGAGCACATAGATTCATACACAGTGTTGTATCGTTAGTTTTCATGAAGTTAAGCACGGAGATTCACAGCCAGTGTTCTATTGTTAGTTTTCATGAAGTTGAGCACATAGTTTCACACACAGTGTTGTATCGTTAGTTTTCATGAAGTTATGCACAGAGATTCCCACACAGTGTTGTATCGTTAGTTTTCATGAAGTTAAGCAGGGGGATTCTCACACAGTGTTGTATCATTAGATTTTGTGTAGTTTAGCACATAGTTTCACACACAGTGTAGTATCGTTAGTTTTCATGAAGTTAAGCACAGGGATTCTGACACAGTGTTGTATCGTTAGTTTTCATGAAGTTGAGCACATATTATCACAAACAGTGTTGTATCGTTAGGTTTCATGAAGTTGAGCACATAGATTCACACACAATGTTGTATCGTTAGTTTTCATGAAGTTGAGTACATAGTATCACACACAGTGATGTATCGTTAGTTTTCATGAAGTTAAGCAGGGAGATTCTCACACAGTGTTGTATGGTTAGTTATCATGAAGTTAAGCACAGAGATTCCCACACAGTGTTGTATCGTTAGTTTTCATGAAGTTAAGCAGGGGGATTCTCACACAGTGTTCATTGGTTAGATTTCGTGAAATTCAGCACATAGTTTCACACACAGTGTTGTATCGTTAGTTTTCATGAAGTTAAGCACAGAGATTCTCACACAGTGTCGTATAGTTAGTTTTCATGAAGTTGAGTACATAGTTTCACACACAGTGTTGTATCGTTAGTTTTCATGAAGTTGAGCACATAGTAACACACACAGTGTTGTATCGTTAGTTTTCATGAAGTTAAGCACAGAGATTCTCACAGTGTCGTATAGTTAGTTTTCATGAAGTTGAGTACATAGATTCATACACAGTGTTATATCGTTAGTTTTCATGAAGTTAAGCACGGAGATTCACACACAGTGTTGTATCGTTAGTTTTCATGAAGTTGAGCAGATAGTCACACACAGTGTTGTGTCGTTAGTTTTCATGAAGTTAAGCACAGAGATTCCCACACAGTGTTGTATCGTTAGTTTTCATGAAGTTAAGCAGGGGGATTCTCACACAGTGTTGTATCGTTAGATTTCGTGAAGTTCAGCACATAGTTTCACACACAGTGTAGTATCGTTAGTTTTCATGAAGTTAAGCAGGGGGATTCTAACACAGTGTTGTATCGTTAGTTTTCATGAAGTTGAGCACATAGTATCACACACAGTGTTGTATCGTTAGTTTTCATGAAGTTGAGCACACAGATTCACACACAGTGTTGTATCGTTAGTTTTCCTGAAGTTGAGCACATAGTATCACACACAGTGTTGTATCGTTAGTTTTCATGAAGTAAAGCACAGAGATTCTCACACACTGTCGTATAGTTAGTTTTCATGAAGTTAAGCACGGAGATTCTCACACAGTGTTGTATCGTTAGTTTTCATGAAGTTAAGCACGGAGATTCTCACACAGTGTTGTATCGTTTGTTTCATGAAGTTCAGCACAGAGATGCCCAATCTGTGTTCTATCGTTAGATTTCATGAATTTCAGCACATAGTTTCACACACAGTGTTGTATCGTTAGTTTTCATGAAGTTGAGCACATAGTATCACACACAGTGTTGTATCGTTATTTTGCATGAAGTTAAGCAGGGAGATTCTCACACAGTGTTGTATCGTTAGTTTTCAATAAGTTAAGCACACAGATTCCCACACAGTGTTGTATCGTTAGTTTTCATGAAGTTAAGCAAGGGGATTCTAACACAGTGTTGTATCGTTAGTTTTCATGAAGTTAAGCATGTAATTTCACACACAATGTTGTATCGTTAGTTTTCATGAAGTTAAGCACAGAGATTCTCACACAGTGTCGTATAGTTAGTTTTCATGAAGTTGAGCACATAGATTCATACACAGTGTTGTATCGTTAGTTTTCATGAAGTTAAGCACGGAGATTCACAGCCAGTGTTCTATTGTTAGTTTTCATGAAGTTGAGCACATAGTTTCACACACAGTGTTGTATCGTTAGTTTTCATGAAGTTATGCACAGAGATTCCCACACAGTGTTGTATCGTTAGTTTTCATGAAGTTAAGCAGGGGATTCTCACACAGTGTTGTATCATTAGATTTTGTGTAGTTTAGCACATAGTTTCACACACAGTGTAGTATCGTTAGTTTTCATGAAGTTAAGCAGGGGGATTCTGACACAGTGTTGTATCGTTAGTTTTCATGAAGTTGAGCACATATTATCACAAACAGTGTTGTATCGTTAGGTTTCATGAAGTTGAGCACATAGATTCACACACAATGTTGTATCGTTAGTTTTCATGAAGTTGAGTACATAGTATCACACACAGTGATGTATCGTTAGTTTTCATGAAGTTAAGCAGGGAGATTCTCACACAGTGTTGTATGGTTAGTTAT
>NW_024434115.1:0-6312 GCF_017639785.1 Mesocricetus auratus | reverse complement strand
GTTGTTTAAAACTGTAAACAGTAATGCATGGGTGACATATAACAAACACAGAACACAGAACAGGAAACACAGGTGCACACAACACAAGGCTGATATGTTCCTAGAGCAGCAGACTGGGCTGTGGTCCAGCAGGATTCTGGGAGACGTAGTTCAGGGAAAATTGTGGGAAACGTAGTCCAGGAGGATTCTGTTAAACGTAGTCCAGGAGGAATTATGGGAAATGTAGTCCAGGACTACTTATGGAAAATGTAGTCCAGGAGGATTTTGTGAAATGTGATTCAGGAGGATTCTAGGAAATGTAGTCCTCTAGGAATTTTGGGAAATTTAGTCCTGACGAAATTTCGGGAAACGTAGTCCAAGATGATTCTGTGAAACGTAGTCCAGGAGGATTCTGGAAATATGGTTCAGGTGGATTTTGCAATATGTAGTTCAGGAGGATTCTGGAAAATGTAGTGTATGAGGAATTGTGGGAAATGTAGTGAAGAAGAATTTTGTGGAATGTGGTCTCGCAGGATTCTGGGAAACGTAGTGCACGAGCGTTTCTGGGAAATGTAGTCTAGAAGAATTCTGACGAATGTTGTCCCGGAGGATTCTGGGAAATGTAGTCGCTGGGGGCATATGGGAAACCTGGTCCGAAAGGAATTCTGGGAAATGTAATCATAGAGTATGTGTTCAACTCTAATTATTAATCATAGAATGTTTATCTCTAAATATTAAGCACAGTGTGTGTTTATCTCTAAATATTAATCAAAGAGTGTGGGTTTATCTCTAATTACTAATCATAGAATGTAAATCATTAAATATTAATCACAGAGTGTGTATTTATCTCTGCATAGTAATCACAGAGAGTGTGTTTATCTTGAAATACTAATCATAGATTGTGTGCTTGTATCTCAGTATTAATCATAGATCGTGTGTTCATCTTTCAATATTAATCATTGAGTGTGAGATTATCTCTAAATATTAATCGTAGTGTATGTGTTTATCTCTAAATATTACTCAAAGTGTTTATCTCTAAATATTAATCATATAGTGTGTGTTTCTAAGTATTAATCATAGGTCATGTGTTTATCACTAAATATTAATCATAGAGTGTGTGTTTAAATCTAAATATTAATCATAGAGTGTGTTCATCTCTAAACCTTAATCACAGAGCATTTGTGTTTCTTCTAAATATTAATTATATAGTGTGTATTTATCTCTAAATATTAATCATAGAATGTGTCTTTATCTACAAATATTAATCACATAGTATGTGTATATCTAAATATTAATCTTTCAGTGTGTGATTATCTCTAAATATTAACCACAGAGTGTGTTTATCTCTAAATATTAATCACAGATTGTGTGTTTAACTCTAAATATTAATCATAGAGTTTATTTATCTCTAAATATTAAACATAGAGAGTATGTTTATCTTGAAATATTAATCATATATTGTGTTTATCTCAAGATATTAATCTTAGAGTGTGTGTTTATCTCTAAATATTAATCATAGATTGTTTGTTTATCTCTAAGTATTAATCATAGATCGTGTGTTTATCTCTAAATATTAATTATTGAGTGTGTGTTTATCTCTAAATATTGATCATAGTGTGTGTGTTTATCTCTAAATATTAATCACATAGTGTCTGTTTATCTCTAAGTATTAATCGTAGTCGTTTGTTTATCTCTAAACATTAATCACAGAGTATGTGTTTATCTCTAATTATTAATCATTGAGTGTTTATCTCTAAATATTAATCATAGAGTGTGTGTTTATCTCTAAATATTAATTATAGTGTGTATTTATTTCTAAATATCAATCATTGTGTCTGTGGTTACCTCTAAGTATTAACCATACAGCTTATATTTATCTCTAAATATTAATCTTATAATAACAGAGTGAGTGTTTATCTCTAAATATTAACCATAGAGTGTGTGTTTGTTCTGTAAATATTTATCATAGTGTGTGTACCTCTAAATATTAATCATTGAGTGTATGATTATATGTAAATACTATTCACATAGTGTGTGTTCCTCTCTAAATGATAATCATAGAGTGTGGTTTCATCTCTAAATATTAATAATAGTGTGTTTGGTTATCTCAAAATATTAATCACAGAGTGTGTGTTTATTTCTAATGATTAATCATAGAGCTTTTATCTCTAAATATTAATCATAGTGTGTTTATCTGTAATATAAATCATGGAGTGTGGGTTTATCACTAAATATTAATCACAGAGTGTGTGTTTATCTTAATATAATCATAGATTATGTTTTATTTCTCTGCTCCTGGTATTCCTTATATATTTCTAATATCTATTTTATTTCCAATTTCTATTTTTTCTAATTCCTTTTTTATTTTCAATTTCTGTTTTACTTTATTAACTGATTTATTTTCAATTCCTGATTTAGTTCCAATTTCTAATTTATTTCCAATTTCTCAATTATTTCTGATTCCTTATTTTTTTTGTAATTCCTGACTTATATCTAATTTCTAATTTGTTTCTAATTCCTGATATTTCTGATTTATTTCCAGTTCCTGATTCATTTGTAATTAGTGATTTATTTCTAATTCCTGTTTTATTTCTGATTCCTGATTTTTTCTAATTCCTGACTTATATCTAATTCCTAATTTGTTTCTATTTCCTGATTTATTTCCAATTTGATTTATTTCTCCTTTGCTTTGTCTCCAGGTTTCTCTGCATTAAATTCCAGGCCCCCGTGGCAACTGAGTTGGACCAAGAGGGGAAATAAACCAGGCATTAAAATGTTGCTCAAAACTGTAAACAGTAATGCATGTGTGATATATAACAAACACAGAACACAGAACATGAAACACAGGTGCACACAACACACTGCTGACACATCCCTAGAGCAGCAGGCTGGGCTGTGGTCCAGCAGGATTCTGGGAAACGTAGTCCAGGAGGAATTGGGGGAAACTTAGTGCAGGAGGAATTATGGGAAATGTAGTCGAGGAGGATTCTTTGAAATGTGATTCAGGAGGGATTCTAGGAAACATAGTCCTCTAGGAATTCTGGGAAATGTAGTCCTGAGGAAATTTCGGGAAACCTAGTCCAAGATGATTCTTTGAAACGTAGTCCAGGAGAATACTGGGCAATATGGACCAGGTGGATTTTGCAATATGTAGTTCAGTATGATTTTGGGAAATATAGTGTAAGAGGAATTGTGGGAAATGTAGTGAAGAAGAATTTTGTGGAATGTGGTCTCGCAGGATTCTGGGAAACGTAGTGCTCGAGCGATTCTGGGCAATGTAGTCTAGAAGAATTCTGGAAAATGTGGTCCCGGAGGATTCTGGGAAATGTAGTCGGTGAGGGCATATGGGAAACCTGTTTGAAAGAAATTCTAGGAAATGTAATCATAGAGTGTGTGTATATTCCTAAATACTAATCATAGAGTGTGTGTTTATCTTCTACATATTAATCATGGAGTATGTGATTATCTGTAAATATTAATTATAGATAATGTGTTTATTTCTATGTATTAATCACAGAGTGTTATATCTAAATATTAATCATCGAGTGTGTGTTCATTCTAAATATTAATCACAGTGTGTGTGTATCACTATAAATTAACCAAAGAGTGTGCGTTTATCTCTAAGTATTAATCAAAGAGTGTGTGTTTATCCTTAATATTAATCATAGAGTGTTTATCTAAATTTTAATCATAGAGTGTTTGCTTATATTTTAAATATTTATCAGGGAGTGTGTGTTTATCTTCTAAATATTAATGATAGAGTGTGTGTTTTTCTCTGAGTATTAATCATAGAGTGTACGTTTATTTTCTAAATACACATCATAGAGTGTGTGTTTATATCTAATATGAAGCACAGTGTCGGAGTTTATCTCTAAATATTGATCATACAGTTGTATTTATCTCTAAATATTAATCATAGAGTGGGTGTTTACCTCTAAATATTAATCATAGAGTCTATTAATCTCTAAATATTAATCACAGCCTGTTTTTATCTTCTAAATATTAATCATAGAGTGTGTGTTTATCTCTAAATATTAATCATAGAGCGTGTGTGTATTTCTAAATATTAATCATAGAGTGTGTGTTTATCTTCTAAATATTAAACATAGAGTGTGTGATTATCTCTAATTATTAATCACAGAGTGTGTGTTTATCTCTACATATTAATCATAGAGAGTGTGTTTATCATGAAATATTAATCATAGATTCTGTTTTCATCTCTAAGTATTAATCAATTAAATATATTTATATCTAAATATTAATCATAGAGTGTGTTTATCTCTAAATATTAATCACAGAGTGTGTGTTTATCTATAAATATTAATCATATTTTGTGTGTTCCTCTTCTAAATATTAATCATAGAATGTGTTTTTATCTGTAATATTAAGCATAGTGTAGTAGTTTATCTCTAAATATTGATCATACAGTTGTATTTATCTCTAAATATTAATCATAGAGTGTTAATCTGTAATATTAATCATAGAGAGTGGGTTTATCTCTAAATATTAATCAGAGAGTGTGTGTTTATCTGTAATTATTAATCATTGAGTGTTTATCTTTAAATTTTAATCATAGAGTGTTTGTTTATCTCTAAATATTAATCATAATGTGTGTATATCTCTAAACATTAATCATAATGTGTGTGTTTATCTGTAAATATTAATCATGGACTGTAAGTTTATCTCTAAGTGTTAATCACAGATCATGTGTTTATCTCTAAATATTAATCATGGAGTGTATTTATCTCTAAATATTAATCATATAGTGAGTGTCTATCTTCTACATATTAATCATAGTGGTTGTCTTAATCTGTAATATTAATCACAGTGTGTGGGTTTATCTCTAACTATTAATCATAGAGTGTGTGTTTTTCTGTACATATTAATAATAGTATGTGTTTATCTCAAAATAATAATCAAAGATTGTGTGTTTATCTCTAAATATTAATCATAGTGTGTGTTTACTACTAAATATTAATCAATGAGTGTGTGTTCATCTATAAATATTAATAATAGAGTGTGTGTTTTTCTCTAAATATTAATCACAGAGTGTGTGTTTGTCTATAATTATTAATCATTGAGTTTTTATCTCTAAATATTAATCATGGAGTGTTTGTTTATCTCAAAATATTGATCAAAGATTTAGTATTTATCTCTAAATATTAGTCATAGAGTGTGTGTTTATCTCTCAATATTAATCATAGTGTGCTTATCTGTAATATTAATCATAGAGTGTGTGTCTATCTCTAAATATTAATGATAGAGTGTGTTTTCATCTCTAAATATTAATAATAGTGTGTTTGGTGTCCTCTAAATATTAATCACAGAGTGTGTATGTATTTCTAATTATTAATTATAGAGTTTTTATCTCTAAATATTAATCATAGTGAGTTTATCTGAAATATTAATCATGGAATGTGGGTTTATTTCTAAATAATAATCACAGAGTGTGTGTTTATCTCTGAATACTAATCATAGAATTTGTATCTCTAAATATTAATAATGGACTGTGTGTTTATCTCTAAATATTAATCATAGTGTGTTTATTTGTAATATTAATTATAGAGTGTGGGTTTATCTCTAATTATTACTCATAGACTGTGTGTTTACCTCTAAATATTTATCATAGAGTGTGTCCTTATCTCTAAATATAAATCATAGAGTGTGTGTTTATCTCTAAATATTAATCATAGAGTGTGGATTTATTTCTAAATATTGATCATATTGTTGTATTCATCTCTAAATATTAATCATAGAGTGTTTATCTCTAAATATTAATCGTATAATGTGTGTTTATGTCTAAATATGTATAATAGACTTTATGTTTATGACTATATATTAACAATAGAGTGTGTGTTTATCTCTAAATATTAATCACATAGTGTGTATTTCTAAATATTAATCAGAGCATGTGTTTATCTCTAAATAGTAATCATAGAGTTTTATTTCTAAATATTAATCACAGATCGTGTCTTTATCTCTAAATATTAATCATAGAGTGTATTTATCTCTACCTATAATCATAGAGTTTGTGTTTATCTCTAAATATAATTATAGAGTGAGTGTCTATCTCTGAATATTAATCATAGTGTGTGTTTTCTCTAAATATTAATAGCACAGTGTGTATATCTATAAATATTAATCAAAGTGTGTGTTTCCCTCTAAATATTAATCATAGAGTGTTTATCACTAAAATTACTCATAGAGTGTGTGTCTATCTCTAAATGTTAATCATAGAGTGTTTGTTTATCTCCAAATATTAATACTATTGTTTATTTATCTCTAAATATTTATCATGCAGTGTGTGTTTATCTGAAAATATTAATCATAGAC